>NC_061094.1:60176438-60212745 GCF_015104395.2 Macrobrachium nipponense
GTACAGTATTGAATAATATATATATATATATATATATATATATATATATATATATTATATATATATATATATATATATATATATATATATATAGATATATATATATATATATATATATATATATTATATATATATATATATATATATAAATTTTTTTTTTTTTTTTTTATTTTGTCTTTGAATTAATGCAGTCAGCTGTACTATATCTATAGCAAATGCTAATATCTTGGTGTTATAGGTTGCTCACGTGGTTGTAGGTATAATGAGAGAGGCAAGTGGTCAAACGTTGTTTGAATATATTACATGTTATAACAATTAATTGCACCTAAGCCTGCATTTCAGTGTTTATTATTCTTTCGTTGTTTGATTTTGTGTGGATTTGCTACATTGCATATAAATATTGTCTGAGAAAACATTGAAAAATTTAAAAGGTGATTCTTTTACCTTACATCTGATATTTACTACCATAGAATTTTGATAAGGATTTGCTTATTAATTTAAAGGGTACACTGTAGAGTGCTTCTGTTGGGTAGTTGCATTTTCCATGACACAAAGTAGGTGTAAACAGAATTAGCCAGTTGAATCTGCATCCACTCTTATATCTACTACTGCAAATAATTTTTGCTCTCATTGACCAGGATACAGGCACTATTCTGCTCCACCTATGCTAAGCTGCAGCTGTACTGAACAGTGTGACAAATATTTCCTGAAGTTAGACCTTAACTTTGACACTGTTCAATTAGCACAAAATTAGGCTTCAGTCATTTGTGGGATGTTATACCCATTATTTTTAAGAGCAAGTATTACTTTAGTTTCTGTTACTTACAGATTATTATTGCACTTTGCAGTAAATATTCTTTGAAAAATACTTAGTTTACAGAAGTGTTTTGTAGTCCTGTCCTAACAAAAATTTGGGAACTGATTTGCATATTACCATTTTGATAGTTGTGAGAACCCACAGAAGTTGTAGATTAATCATAATTGCAGCTGTAAGTGTCAGTGTCTGCCAACATTTGTAGTTACAGAGCTATCAGTAATAGATTACTGTTTATTGCAGTATAATATCTAAAGGCTTACTTTATTCTTTCCATTGGATACCTGTTGGGTATGGATTTACCTTCACATATTTATAAAAATGAGTGCTGTTTTGTTACTAATCTGTACCTAATCGGATGGCTTTATCTCAGGTAGTATAAAGTATAGTGGAATGAGATTGTTGGAGAGTATGTATAGATGAATTTTGGGTTTGATGGGGTTGAAGGGTTATCTTAATCTCTGATGGTGCTTAAATACCTTGAAGTATGTTATTACAGTATTTAGAAAGAATAAAAAATCAATTTCATACAATCAACTTACCTGTCAGATATATACATAGCTAAGACTCCGTCGTCCCCGACAGAAATTCAAATTTCGCGCCACTCGCTACAGGTAGGTCAGGTGATCTACCGGCCTGCCCTGGGTGGCAGGACTAGGAACCAATCCCGTTTTCTACTCATATATTTTCTGTCGCCGGTGGTATCAACATCGTTGCTGCCTCCTCTTGACTGGAATTCGCTTTTCTAAGCAATTGATCATCTTTTTGTGGACTTTTGGTGAAGTACCTGGATCGTTGTTTTGGCATTCGCTACTGTGGACTGGATTTGGACTTGCTTTTTGAATTTTTCTCCAGAATGTCTGATTCAAGTGTTTGTGTTAGAATGTGTGTGAATGTAGGCTGCAAGGTGAGGATACCGAAAGCTTCGGTTGATCCTCACACTGTATGTCGCAAATGTAGGGGTTTTGATTGTTCTATTTCTAACACCTGTCATGAGTGTGAAAGGTTGAATGTTGAGGAATGGAAGACTCTAACTTCTTACTTGAAGAAGTTAGAAAGGGATAGAGTAAGAAGGGCGGCATCTAAGATGGCGGGTAGTTGTACAAGGCCTATTGAGCCTTTAGACAATTCTAACTCTTCTCTTAATTATGATTCTCTATCAGGACCCTCACTGACTGTACATTCAGATTCAGCTTCGGAAATTGCTGAACTGAAGGCTACCATTCTCAGGATGAAAGCCGAAAGGGCTACCATAAAAGGTAAGGATGGTGAAAGTGACTTTAGTGAAGTGAGTGTCCCCAGTGTTGTGGAGGGGGCGTCTGACCGTCTCTGCGACGCTCCCAGGCCTAGACCTCTTCCAAGCTCCCAAGCCCAGAGGAGAAGGAAAGTCGAAAGCCGTACGGAGGTTGTGGAGAATTCCCCACCCCGGTCAGGCGTCCCTTCAGCAGGTGCTGTGCATAGACAGCCTGCTCAGGTAACCGCTATCGAAAAAGCGTCCTCAGAGAGTGCTTCTCTTCGTCCGCTTCTCCCTCTCCTAAACGAGGGTGGAAGGATTCGGACTTGTCCAGGCCCCTGAAAAGGCACTGGAGAGATCCTGGTTTGGATTCAAGCCCGGAACGCTTTTCGGAAGAAGAACCTCCTTCTATCAGAGGCGAAGAGGGTTTCGCCGTTCCATGATCGGGGCAACACGCTTTCGAGGTCTTCCTCTCCCGTTCAAGAAGACGCAGGAGAAGCGTCCAAAAGGATCATTTTGGCGGTACAGGAACAGCTTTCCGCCCTAGTAGGAGTCCTTTCGAAGGATCCTCCTCGTAAGAAAGACGTCAGACTGCCGGTCAAGAAGACTCGTCTTCCTTCTCCCACCAGGAGTGAGGCTCCTGCGAAACGTGAGTCTTTTGAGATCTCAGATAGAGACTCGTGGGAAGATATGGATCCGCCAGTACAAGCGCGTAGCAACAGCTAAGCGCGAGGCGTCCTACAGACGAGAAGCGTTCCTCTAAGAGAGAGTCAGACAAGCGAGAAACGCATTGCAGACGAGAGGATTCTCCCAGATGGGATATACGTCTGACAGATCAGTAGCTTCAGCCGAGCGCGGAGTTACAAACAGGCGTGAGCATTCATCCAAGCGTGAGGCTCAAGAAGAACATCTGTCACGCAAGGAGGGGACTTCAGGAGACGCGAGTCTTCAACAAGGCGCGAAGAGTCAGTCAGGCGCGAGACACTAACCAAGCGCGAGGATCTTGCCAGGCGCGAGGCGCCAGCCACCAAGCGCGAGGAATCAGCCAGGCGCGAGACGCCAGCCAAGCGCGAGGGGCGCCAAGACAAGCGCGAGGCGGCCCAGCCAGGCAGCGAGGCGCCAGCCAAGTACGAAGAGCCAGTCGAACATAGGAGCTCTTTACACTCTCTTTAGCCCCTCGCCTATTAGGAGTTTGTCCCCAGTAGAGAGAATGGTTGGACAAGAAGACCAGGAACGAGAAGTGGTCTCTCCTGCTGATCCGATTATGGAAGAGGAATCAGAGGACGAGTCTCACAGTAAGGCAAGGACTGTCGAACTACAAAGTCTTGACAGCTCTCCTTCTCCAGGAATACGGAGACGCATTGATCCCTGCCCGCCGCTCCTCCTTCGCCTCGTTCTCTGTTTTCATGCTCGAAGACTCCGAAATCGTCGGCTTTCGTGAAGATGAGACCGACGATTTCTATGAAGAGAGCTCTGCAATCGCTTGATAACTGGATGCTTACTAAGAAGGAGCTTGTAAGGACAGTCTTTTGCATGCCTCCCCCTAGACTGACCGGCAAGAGAGGGATTTGGTACCAGACTGGGGAGAATATGGGTCTCACTCTCCCTGCTTCAGCTGAAGCTGACTTTTCCAGTCTGGTAGACGCATCCAGGAGACATAGCCTCACACGGCTAAGATTACTTGGGGCCTTTCAGAGTTGGATCATCTCCTCAAGGGACTTTTTCACATTCTAGAAGTCTTTAACTTCCTAGATTGGTTCCCTTGGGGTGATGTCCAAGAAGGCTCATGCCCCTGAAGGGCTAGAACCGGATGTTTCTCCTTGCAATTCTGTTCATGTATTGACAAGGCGGTGCAAGACGGCTCAGGGGAAGTTTCTTCCTTGTTTGGAGCAGGTCTCTTGAAGAAGAGATCTGTGTTTAGCGCTTTCTTGACGAAAGCAGTATCACTCACAAAGAGCAGCTTTGTTATTCGCCCTAGGTCTGATTTTCTGTTCCCGTCACAGTTGGTGAAAGATATTTCCCGATCGCTGACGGAGAAAGCGACTCAAGATCTTCTCCTGCAATCGTCCAGGAAGAAGAGACCAGTAATGGTGGGTGAAAAGAAAGTGGCGTCTACTCCTGTTCGGCCCTTTCGAGGCGGCCCTCCAACTAGAGTTACCGCTAAAGGAAAACGACCGAGAGAGAGGTCGAGCCTCGTTCCGCCCCTTTAAAAGGGGCCGGGAAAGTGAAGTGGCGCTCCTCCAAACACCAGTAGGTGCCAGGCTCCGGGGATTTGCGGAAGCCTGGACTCGCATCGACACAGATCCTTGGTCGATGTCGGTTCTTCAGAAGGGATATCTCATTCCTTTCCTGGACATCCTCCCCTGACGTCAACTCCGAGGGAATTGTCCGCCAATTACAAGGACCCTGTGTTGAAAGATACTCTTCAACAAATGGTGGATCAATGATGGGGACAAGAGAGCTATAGAACTTGTGCTGGATCAAAGCTCCCCGGGGTTTTTACAATCGTCTTTTCTTGGTTGCGAAAGCCTCGGGGGATGGAGACCAGTTCTGGATGTCAGCGCTCTGAACAAGTTTGTTCAAAAACAGAAGTTCTCCATGGAAACCTCTGCTTCAGTCCCTGGCGGCTCTTCGCCAAGGGGATTGGATGGTGTCTCTGGATCTCCAGGACGCATATTTTCACGTCCCGATCCATCCTTCGTCGAAGAAGTACCTCCGTTTCATGACGGGGGGAAGGATCTTCCAATTCAGAGCCTTGTGCTTCGGCCTGTCGACGGCGCCTCAGGTTTTCACGAACCTTTTGAAAAAATGTGGCGAGATGGCTTCATCTGAAAGGAATCAGTATATCTCTTTATCTAGACGACTGGCTTATCAGAGCAAAGTCAGAGGAACAGTGTTTGGAGGACCTGAATGTGACACTAAACCTTATAAAGACTTTAGGATTACTCGTGAACCTCGAGAAGTCCCAACTGATCCCCAGCCAGAACTTGGTCTATCTGGGGATTCGGATGGATTCTCGGGGTTTTCGAGTATTTCCTTCTCAAGAGAGACTAGCAAGAGGTTTAGAAAAAGTCTCTCTCTTCCTAAGGAAGGAACGGACTTCGGCGAGGGAATGGTTGAGCCTTTTAGGGACCCTTTCCTCGCTCGAACAGTTCTTTCACCTAGGAAGACTTCATCTCCGTCCTCTTCAGTTCTTCCTCAGAAGTTCGTGGAACATGAAGACAGGACTACTCTCGGACTTTTTTTCCCTTTTTTCCCATTCCAAATCGGATAAAACGACATCTAGAATGGTGGTTACTCCCACTGAGGGAAAACAAAGGTACTTCCCTGGAAATACAGAGCCCAAACCTTGTATTGTTTTCCGACGCGTCGGAAAAAGGTTGGGGAGCAACTTTGGGAAAGAGAGAAGTGTCAGGCACTTGGAATGCTCTTCAGTGTCCTGGCACTTAAACTGCAAAGAACTGCTAGCTGTACACCTAGCTCTAAAGAGCTTCGAACCGTTAGTTTGCAACAAATAGTTCAAGTGAATGCGGACAATACAACCGCTCTAGCATACATTCGGAAGCAAGGAGGTACTCACTCGTATGCCCTTTACGAAACTCACGAGAGAACTTCTGTTGTGGACATCCCAGAGGAACATCTCTCTCTTGACAAGGGCAAGGGGGGTTTTCTTCAGGGAGTAAGGAACGTACGAGCGGACAGGCTGAGCAGGAGGAACCAGGTCCTTCATACCGAGTGGACCCTCCACTCAGAAGTTTGCCTCAAGCTCTGGTCTCTTTGGGGAACTCCTCATGTCGACCTCTTTGCCACGTTCCTCTCGAGGAGACTGGAAGTCTTCTGTTCAGTGGTAGAAGATCCCAGAGCTCTAGCAGTAGACGCCTTCCTTCTAGATTGGTCTCAGGTAGACGTTTACGCATTTCCCCCATTCAAGATTTTTTTTTTTTTTTTTTTCCTGGGGCAGGTACTCAGGAAGTTTGTGACTTCAAAGGGGACAAGAATGACCTGATAGCCCCCTTTTGGCCAGCTCAAGAAATGGTTTCCAGAGGTACTGGAGTGGATAGTAGACTTCCCCAGATCCCTTCCACAAAGGAGGTAGGGATCTTCTCAGACAACCCAAACTTCGAGAGGTTTCATCAAACCTCCCCGCTCTCGCCGCTCTGACTGCCTTTCGACTATCGAAAGACTTGTCAGAGCGAGAGGCTTTTCTAGTAAAGCAGCAAGCTCGATCGCTAGAGCCCGGAGAACTTCCACTATCCGGGTTTATCAATCCAAGTGGGAAGTTTTTAGAAGGTGGTGTAAGTCAAGAAGTTGTCCTCCTCCAGTACCTCTGTAGCAGAAATAGCTGATTTTCTGTTTTATTTCTGAGGGGAAGGAGTCGCAGCTCTCCGTAGCCCACGATAAAGGGCTATAGGAGTATGCTATCGGCCGTCTTTAGGAATAGAGGCCTAGATTTGGGAAACAATAAGGACCTGCATGATCTGATTAGGTCATTTGAGACCAGAAGTATAGAATGACTTCTCCCCCCTAACTGGAATCTAGACGTAGTACTGAAGTTCTTGACTTCAGAGAGATTTGAAACCCCTACATTTGGCCTCGTTTCGTGATATAACGAGAAAATGTTTATTCCTTTTGTCACTGGCAACGGCAAAAAGGGTTAGCGAACTGCACGCCTTAGTGACAAAGTCGGGTTCAATATAGATTCAGCCATCTGTTCTTTCAAGGAATTATTCTTAGCGAAGAATGAAAATCCTTCGAAACCCTGGCCCGAGAAACTTCGAAGTAAAAGGATTATCGGGTCTCGTCGGCAGGGAACCGGAGAGGTCTCTTTGCCCAGTAAGGGCATTAAAGTTTTACTTAAAGAAAAGGAACAGTTGGGAGGTTCTAGACAAGGCCTGTGGTGCTCAGTGAAGGATCCATCAAGACCTATGTCTAAGAATGCATTAGCCTTTTTTGTCAGGAGCGTAATTATGGACGCTCATAAGGCTTGCACGGACGATTCCTTAAAACTCCTAAGAGTAAGAGCTCATGAAAGTGAGAGCAGTGGCAAGTCTCTCTCTTTTCAGAGAAATATGTCGCTGAAGAATATCTTGGAAGCGACATATTGGAGATGTAATTCTGTGTTTGCGGCTCACTATTGAAGGACGTGCGTGTGACCTATGAAAAATGTTTTTCATTAGGTCCATTTGTGTCTGCGGGCACAATCCTGGGTACAGGAGCTTACAACAATCCTTAAATATAGATATGTTCTAGACTTTCTTCTGAACAAGTGCAGTTGTCGCACAAAGCGTCCAGTCACTTCAGTTCAGTAAGGAACTCTTGTTGATATCTTGTAATAGAACCTTAAATATAGATATGTTCTAGACTTTCTTCTGAACAAGTGGGCAGTTGTCGCACAGCGTCCAGTCACATTCAGTTCAGTAAGGAAACTCTTGTGATATCTTGTAATAGAAAATTTTTTTTAAATTATTGTGTTACTTGTGCATTGTGGTTTGAGTTACGGTTGTTGCGAAGAGTTGGGGATAACTCTGAGCAATTTTTAATACTAACATGGTGGTTAGGATCAGGTGGTCGGGATTGATTGTTTGCTCCTTAATAAGGTGTGTTGTCATGTAAGTGGATCAGCACCCATTGACAAAGTCCTTTCAGGCTCTGCCGAGTAAGTGGATAAGACCCCTTCGGCAGACCCACAAGAATTCTTGGCCATAGATCACATATCTCGCTAAAGTTTCTTGAGGTGATGCAGACTACGGGGAAAACACCCACGGAGTCTACCACCTATCAGGTAGGAACCAAGGTTTTTAATTTATACCTACAACAGATGTTGTTTACCTGTCTATTCTAGTAGTAGCTGTCTCTTACCCTCCACCGAAGGGTGCCAATCAGCTATGTATATATCTTGACAGGTAAGTTGATTGTATGAAATGATATTTGTTATAATACAATAAAGTTTCATACATACTTACCTGGCAGATATATACGATTAGGGCCCACCCAGCCTCCCCGCAAGGAGACAGGTGGAAGAGAAAATATATGAGTAGAAAACGGGATTGGTTCCTAGTCCTGCCACCCAGGGCAGGCCGGTAGATCACCTGACCTACCTGTAGCGAGTGGCGCGAAATTTGAATTTCTGTCGGGGACGACGGAGTCTTAGCTATGTATATATCTGCCAGGTAAGTATGTATGAAACTTTCATTTGTATTATAAACAATATCATGTTCCAGATAAAGCAAATATGGCAACAGCTACAATGATATTTCCTCTTTTCTACTTGGTCCCAAGATGGGAAGTTTGTTAGTTAATCATAGGCAGTCTATTATACTGAATTTATTTCACTGGTGGTCGGATGTTATAATTATATTTTTACAGTTCATAATCCAACAAACAGATCAAAATGATAAAATAGTGCCCCTGATCTTTTGCTGTGGTGATAGGCTTTATTTTTGGGTTGTATATTGTAGGTGTGTTCCTAAGTATTGTCTGTCACGTTGATCTGACAGACACTACTGCATTACAAGGATACTTTCCAAATTTTTCAGGAATGCTGAGGGAGTGATTGAGAGCATGATACGTGCCTGCCGATCTTATTTTCCCATTGAATCGACGGCAGAGATCTTGGAGAAAGTTCGCCCTCTGATGTGTCCCTTTGATATGTCCATGCAGAAGGCAATGGTATATTTAGAACTTTTTCTCCCAACTTCCGTGAGTCCAGAACTTGCCCATTTGAGCTGGGATTTGTGGAAGGATGAGTTACTTGGTAAGTTGTTACTTTTAATGTCTTGAGTACACGTATTTGTTGCGATTACAGTAGTCTTGCTATGAAAGCCATATTTGATTCTATGTATATTGATAATTATTTTTGAGGAATTATTCACCATTTTGACAGCCTTCAATTTTTTCTTTACACTTAGATTCTATGAAAAACTGTTAACAGGCTTTGCTGTAGTCCTGCAAAATGCTTTCTGTACAATTTTTGAGGTTCATCCGTTTGGGATCCTTGTACATTTACTCTGTTGCCTGCTTTCGATGATTTAAAACTTTGTTAATCACATCTCAGTGCTAGTGGGTTTTACTGAGCAAACTTCCCATTTTCCCTTTTTGTTTTGACTGCATAAAATTGCAAAATTTCTTTTATTTTCTATTCAGGTATCTGGATTGCTTGTCACAACAGTCATCTTTGGTTTTGGGAAAACAATGTATTTTGGCTGTTTTCAAGACTAGCTTGGCATAACATTGGTTATGTGGATTGGGAAGAATATTTGCCAATGGTGTTCACTAAGGTACTGTACCTAGATTTTTCTAAAAGCATTTAAAACTTTGCACAAACATAAGCTTCTGTAGCTGTGTCTGTTTTATTTTTATCCAAGCTGCAGTGACTTTCATTCTTACTACCCTCAAAACTCTGTTTCATAGTTCAGTGTGTGCCCCAGTAATCCCATCTGTCAACAGATTTCATTACTCCCTTTTTTTTCCCATTTCCTCTTGTATTGGGAAAAGAAAATATTTTACACTATATTTTACAATCCTTTTGTGTAAATGAAGTGTGAAAATCTTGAACTGTCATTCCAAAGCAGAGGTGACAAAAGTTTTTAGTTATGCAAAAACATGATAGTGTGTTTCCTCCAGTGCTAGTAATTTCCACTCCTGGGATTGTGTAAATAAAAAAGCAACCCCCTCCCCGTCACAAAGCACTACAGAATTAATGAATCAATAAAATGACACCAGAAGGATGAGAAACCTGTAGTAAATGAAAAATAAAGCACAACTAATACAAAATCATGGGAGAAGGGCAATTATTGTTTTCATTACAAGGAGTTGCACAAAACAATAGGTGGGAGCTGATGCGACATAGAAGGACTGGGTATTTAGACCTTAATTTGTATCAGTTGCTGCAGCTCATAAATTGAGGTTGTAATCAACAATTATTACCATTGCTTTTGCCTATTGTTTGAAATGGGTATAATTTCAACTTTAATTTTTTACTAGTATAGTGTGACCATTAACTTTTGCGATGAATAAGTTCTTACGAAGCCCTTATTTTTATTTGCCATTACAGGTGCTACGATCCTTCCGCTTGCCTGTATCATACAAGAAAGCACAAGTTACAAAAGGTGATGGACTTTCACAGTTTTCATCTTCTATGTTTATTGTTGCAAACTTGGTGAGTAAGGTTGATTTTGTCACTTTAAAATTTGAAATGTTATTGTATGGAAAACAATAGAAAAAATGTTGCGAGAATCTCTCAAGCTATTAATTTTTATTCTTTGGGATTCCATTATTATATTTTGAACTTAATACACAATGTTCTTTGTAGGGTGGAGGTAGTAAGACACAGCAGCATCTGGAGCGATTATTCAAGTCACTAGAATCGTATTATCATCCCTCCAATTCAGGTCACTGGAGTCGTCTCTTACACGAGTTCCTGAATAAGCTTACTTTACTCTTCATTAGGAGACTTCACAGGTGATCTTTAGTATTATTATTCTCTTTTGGAACAGATCAGCCGTGGTAGTTTTCGTAAGGTTTTTAGTCAAGTGGGGAATCCTAAACTGCAATCCATTCTTAGTCTTAAAAGGTTCAATTCTTTATGCCTGTTACTTAAACATGGTAATGTTTCCATTACAAAATAGTGTTATGAATATTGTAAGAGACCAGAAGGAATGAAGTAATGTTTTGTATATTTCTGTGGATATCATCAGCTGAATTTCTTACAACAGGGAGAGGCATAAAAAACCATCATGGGAAACAGAGGTTGCACCTCACAAGAAGCTACTGAAGATGAGATAACTGCATTTGTGCGGTGTGTGCAGACCCCGGCCTTGCTTGCTATGTTCTCTCATGCTGGCACTCACGATGCAGGTGTTGTCTTCCATCGTCTTTCATTACTTCGTCCAGAAATTGTTACTCCACCACTTTTAGAACAGTATGTATTTTGTCGTTGTTTTTCATTAACAAGTGCACAAATAGATTTTTAAGTTATTATATACCCTATAATCTCTCCCATCATTAACCCTGCGTTAAGGGGTTGGTTGCATGATGCGCCTTTTCCTCCACTGCCTTCTATCAAAGGATCATCCTCCACCAAACCTCTTCTCTCCTTATCTTCCTTCACTTTATCTTTCCAGCTAATTCTCTGCCTCCCTCTCGATCTTCTTCGTCTAATAGGTTCCTCCCAAGCCCTCTTCATTCTCTCCTCGTCATCCATCCTCAACACATGTCCATACCATCTAAGTTGTGGCTCGCTTATCAGCTCTGTAATCTTTACGAAGCCTGCCCTTCTTATTTCATTATTTTGTACAAGTAACTTACCCAGCAGATATATACTTAGCTATAGACTCGGTCGTCCCGACAGAATTTCAAAACTCGCGGCACACGCGACAGGTAGGTCAGGTGATCCACCATTTCCGCCGCTGGGTGCGGGGGTCATGGAACTATTCCCGTTTTCTAAGCCATAATTTCTCTGTCGGTTGAACGGACAACACCTATTGTTCGTTCCTCCATCTTGGATTTCAACTCGTTTGCCGAGAATTTGGATTGGTTTTTTGGTGACGTATTCTGTTTTTTCTTTTTTTTCTGGCTTTGCATACGCTTATTGTGGACTGTTTTTCGACTTTGGTTTTGACTACTCTTTCACGATGTCTGACGCTAAGGCTTCACCTATGTTTAGAGTTTGCAGTAGGGAAGACTGTAAGGTTAGGCTGCCTAAATCGGCATTGGATCCGCATAGTATTTGCGCTAAATGCAGGGAGAATGAATGTTCTTTTATTAACACCTGTGTGGAATGCGAGAACCTTACGGAGCTTGAATGGAAGGAATTATCATCATATGTTAGGAAGCTTGAGAGAGATAGAGTGAGGAAGGCTTCAGCTAGGTCATCTAGTAGATCTTGCTCCTTAGAACAAGAAATTAACTCTCCATCTAACAATTTTCCCTTAGCCTCAGCTGCTTCTCCCTGTTCTGAATCCAAAGATTCTTCGTCAGAGAGGGAAAATGTAAAAGCTTCAATTAAGAAACTTCAAGCTCAGCTACGAGCTCTAAACCAAGGTAAGAGTGGTGATAGTGACTTGTGCAGTGTCCCCAGTGCAGTGGAGGGGGCGTCTGACCGGTTCTCATTGCTCCTAGGCCTAGACCTCTTCCAAACTCCCAGGACCAGGGAGGAGGAATGTCGAAAGCCGCAGGGAGGATGCAGAACATCCCCAACGGTCAGGCGTCCCTTCGGCAGATCCTGTTGTTAAGTCCCAGGCTGCCTCGGATGCCGCAGAAAAGGCGTCCTAAACAAAGGAGTGTTTTTCGGCCTCAGACTCTTCCTCTCCTAGACGAGGATGGAGTTTCGGCCTCC
The DNA here is from genome assembly GCF_015104395.2 of Macrobrachium nipponense. NCBI lineage: Eukaryota > Metazoa > Arthropoda > Malacostraca > Decapoda > Palaemonidae > Macrobrachium > Macrobrachium nipponense. Next base: position 60,188,823 of record NC_061094.1, read on the forward strand.
CGTTCGCGCCCTTTGAAGAGAGCCTGGAAGGCGCCTAAAGGAAAGACGCTGCTGACTACCAGCCCAGAGCGTTTTCCCGAGGATTGGCCTTCGGGACCTAAGAAGACTAGACAAGAGGAGCCTGCTCTTCAGGATCCGACCAAGAAGTTTTTGGTTAATCTGCAAGAGCAATTAGCTTCGCTCGTAGGCTCTTTTGCTAAGGACTCTACAAGGAGGAAGGATTGTCTCGCTCCCTGTTAAGAGTTCCGCTAAGCGTCCTTCTTCGTATAGGAGAGAACTCTCACGATCTCCAGGACGTTTATCGCCTTCGTCGAGAGACTCGTCGGATAGGAGTTGTTCTCCTGAGAGAAGAGCCCTTTCGCCCTATAGGTCTGTCTTCCCCGAAGCGCCCTCTTAGACACAGCGCATCGAGCAGAAGTCTCGATCGGTTTAGGTGCAAGGAACCGAAAACCGATTTAGGTATCAGGATCCCTTGGTCTTCAGGACCAGGAGCCAGACAGGCGCAAAGAGGCAGCAAGACGCAAGAAAGGACGTCAAGAGCCTCTTAGAACTCTGGATTCAGGACTTCAGGATCTGCTAGAAGGCAGGAATCAGGACGCCTATGAGCCAGGGCGCCAGGAGTCAGGGCGCCAGGATCAGGGCGGGGCCAGGAGTCAGGGCGCAGGAGTCGGGCGCCAGGAGTCAGGGCGCCAGGAGTCAGGGGCGCCAGGAGTCAGGGCGCCAGGAGTCAGGGCGCCAGGAGTCAGGGGGGGGGGGGCGCCAGGAGTTAGGACGCCAGAAAACAGGACGACCAGGAGTACGTTAGGGTCAAGTGTTAGGGCGCCAAGAAGAGCCTGTTAAGCGTCAGGAATCAGGAGCGGGGATCTTTTCAAGCGCCCTGAATCAGGACGCCAGGAGCCTAGCAAGCGCCACGAACCCGACGAACAACCTAGACAACCAAGAGTCTAGTAGGCACAAGAGTGTTGCCGACAGACAGGAGCCTCACTCTTCGTATAGGAGTGCTAATGTTCCGCGCTCCCCTTCTCGGGAAAGGAGTTCTTCTCCCGGGAAGAGCCAGATCACTCCAAAATGATCTCCTTCTGTAGATCAGTTTGGACCAGGTATCGGAAGACGAAGAGCCTGTAGATGTAGCAGTTTCGGACTACAAGAGACTTTCTCTTTTTTTTTTGCTGCTAAAGGAGTTCGGAGACTCCCTTCATCCTGCGGACCCTCCTTCACCAGGATCGTTGATGTCCAGCACTAAAGCTCTCAAATCGTCTTCCTTCGTTAAGATGCGCCCCGCTCTTGTATGAAAAGGCTTTGACGAAAACTTTTTCAAAGTGGTTTGACTTCCAGAAGGGAAGCGGGCAAGACAGTTTTTTCCTGCCTCCCTCCTTCCAAGTTAACAGGCAAACCAGGAAGGTGGTACGAGACCAAAGAGCCGATGGGGTTAGGTCTGCCGCCTTCCGCGGATGCGGATTTTGCTTCCTTAGTGGACTCTGCTAGGAGGAAGTCGTTGCTGTCTGCTAAGGCGACTTGGGCATGTGTGAGCTGGACCACCTGCTAAAGGGCCTCTTTAAAACCCTAGAAGTCTTCAACTTTATGGACCGGGCTTTAGGAGCATTAGCGAAGAGCTCAGGACACGGACTTTGTTTGCCATGGAGGAACTTTCGAGCGTCCTGGCTTGCCTGGACAGAGCGGTCATGGACGGTTCTGTGGAAGTTGCCTCTCTTTTTGGGACGGGAGTATTGAAGAAGAGATCTGTCTTTAGCTCTTTCTTAGCAAGAGCAGTATCACCCTTGCAAAGGACATCTCTTCTTTTTGCTCCTTTATCCCCGCACCTTTTTCAAGAGACGGTTAGAGAGGTTTCGAAATCTCTTACGGAGAAGGCAACTCAAGATTCCTCACGCACTCAGCCAAGAAGTTTAGGCCGGCAGTGCCGATAGAGAAGAAAGAGACCCTCTTTTGTTCAGCCCTTTCGAGGGGCCTCCTCTTCTAGAGCCCTCTTAGAGGTCGAAGACCAGAGAGAAAGAGTAGACCATCTAGAAGGTCCTTCGGGAAGTCTAGATGAACAGCAAGTCCTCCAGACGAAAGTTAGGCGCAGTCTACTCCACTTTGCCAAAGTCTGGGCGCAGAAGGGAGCGACTCCTGGTCCCTCTCTATCCTGAAAAAAGGATACTTGATCCCCTTCAGGGAGAAGCCTCCCTTGACGACAACTCCAAGGGAGTTGACCGCCAGATACTCGGATCCGGTCCGAAAGCTTGCTATGTTGCAAGCAGTGGAACAGATGATTTCCAAGGAAGCGGTAGAACTGGTTCAAGATCTCCCAGTCTCCAGGATTCTACAATCGGCTATTCCATGGTACCGAAAGCATCGGGGGGATGGAGACCAGTTCTAGACGTCAGTGCCCTGAATTTCTTTGTCTTGAAGAAGAAATTTTCAATGGAGACGTCTTCCTCTGTTCTATCTGCTCTTCGTCCAGGGACTGGATGGTGTCCCTGGACCTTCAGGATGCGTATTTCCATGTGCCAATTCATCCGGCAGCAAGGAAGTATCTGAGGTTCATGTTCCAAGGGAAAGTGTTCCAGTTCCGAGCGATGTGCTTCGGACTTTCGACTGCCCCCTCAAGTCTTTACGGACATCATGAAGAATGCAGCTTATTGGCTACATCTGGAAGGGATCAGGATCTCGTTATTCTGGACGATTGGCTAATAAGAGCCCCAATCGGAGAAAAAATGTCTGGAGGACCTTTTAGTTACTCTAAAGTTGACAAAGTCCTTAGGACTTTTAGTAAATCACGAGAAATCCATGCTGACTCCCCAGCAAAGTATTGTCTATCTGGGGATTCAGATGGATTCTCGGGATTTTCTAGCGTATCCTTCGCAGGAAAGGAGGAGAACGCTGCCTAGAAAAAGGTGTCAGTCTTCTTAAGGAAAGAACATTGTTCCGCGAGGGAATGGATGAGCTTGCTGGGGACCCCTCTCCTCGATGGAACAGTTTCGTTTCCTTAGGAAGACTTCACCTACGACCCCTTCAATTTTATCTGAAGGAGAAGTGGGATTGGAAGTCCAACAATCTGGGAGAGACCTTTTCCAATCTCGAAACGGATCAAGGAGAATATCCGTTGGTGGTTAGATCCACAGAAACTAAGCAAAGGAATCTCCCTTCGCTTACAGAACCCTGCGCCTAGCGTTTGTTTGCAGACGCCTCGATTCAGGGTGGGGAGCGACCCTAGGTTCGCAAGAAGTGTCAGGCATTTGGTTTGGGAAGGAGAAACAAGTGTCCTGGCACATCAACAAGAAAGAGCTAACAGCCATTCATCTAGCTTTGGTTCATTCGAGGAACAGGTCTCAGGTCTGGGGATTCAGATTCACTCGGACAACACAACAGCCCTCGCTTATTATAAAGAAGCAAGGGGGGACGCATTCCTTTTCCTGTACGAATCAGCAAAGGATCTGCTGATTTTTGGGCACAGGAAAGGAAGATACTCTCTCCTCACAAGGTTGGTGCAGGGAGAGAAAAATGTCCGGCAGATCTGTTAAGCAGAAAGAACAAGTCCTACCCACGGAATGGACTCACAATCCTCAGATTTGCCAACAACTTTGGCATCTGTGGGGAAGGCCCAATATAGACCTGTTCGCGACCAACAAGAATCACAGATTAGAAACCTATTGCTCCCCGATCTCGGATCCTCAAGCAGTAGCAGTAGACAGCTTTCTGCTAGATTGGACGGGCTTGGACGCGTACGCCTTCCCCTTCCTTTCAAGATAGTAGGAGAAGTGTTGAGGAAGTTCGCTTGCTCGGAAGGAACAAGAATGACCCTCATCACTCCCTTTGGCCGGCTCTCGATTGGTTCACAGAGGGTGCTGGAGTGGTTAGTGGATTTTCCAAGATCGCTTCCACTAAGGAACGATCTTCTCAAACAACCCCACTTCGACAGGTTTCACAAAAAACCTCCCCGCTCTAAGTCTGACCGCCTTCAGACTGTCGAAGGACTTGTCAGAGCAAGGGGCTTTTCACGAGAAGTGGCGAAGGCTATTGCAAGAGCCAGAAGAGTCTCCACTTCTAAAGTATATCAGTCGAAGTGGGAGTTGTTTAGAAGATGGTGTAAGGAAAAGAAAATATCCTCCTCCAGTACCTCTGTAACTGAAATCGCAGATTTTATTTTCTCCTATATTTGAGAAAAGACTGTAAAACCTGCAGTTTCAACAGTGAAGGGTTACAGAAGTATGCTGGCCTCAGTTTTTCGACTTAGAGGAATAGATATGACAAACAATAAAGATCTTCATGACCTTATAAGGTCTTTTGAGACCACGAAAGAACATGTAATCAAGAAGCCTAGCTGGAACTTGGATGTGGTCCTCAAGTTCCTAATGTCGGAAAAATTCGTACCGTCTCACGCAGCTTCGTTTAGGGACTTAACAAGAAAGTCTTTATCCTTTTTGCGTTAGCAACAGCCAAGAGAGTGAGCGAGTTGCAAGCTTTGGAAGGTAAAGTGGGGTTTAAGAAAGATTCAGCGATTTGCTCCTTTCGACCATTTCTTCTAGCGAAAAAATGAAAATCCCCTCAAAGCCTTGGCCAAGAAGCTTTGAGATAAAAGGAATACTTCATTAACAGGGAGAGAACTAGAAAGGACTTTGTGTCCAGTCAGGGCACTCAAGTTCTACCTGGAGAAGAAGAAGTTGCTGAAAGGTACAGAAGAAAGTCTTTGGTGCTCTGTAAGAGATCCGAAAAGAGCGATTTCTAAGAACGCCCTTACATTCTTCATAAAAGATGTAATAAGGGAAGCTCACCTTAAATGCGAAGAAGAGCATTTCAAGGTTCTCAGAGTGAGAGCTCATGAGTGAGAGCCATAGCTACGTCGATGGCATTTCACAAAACATGGTCGCTTCAGGCTCTTATAGAGTCGACATTTTGGAGATGTAATTCGGTGTTCGCCTCGAATTACCTAAGAGATGTTAAATTTCGTACGAAAAGTGCTTTGCTCTGGGAGCGTATGTTTCGGCGAATTCAGTGCTGGGAGAAGGGGCTGAGGCTAATCCTTCCTATTTAGTTTAGATTTAAATTAGGCTTAAATTACTGTTTATTGGTGGTTGTTTTTATTGGTTAATTGTCAGAGGGAATAGGGACCCTCTTACAATTCATAGATTGTAACAAGACTAACATGGTCAGGTGATCGGGATTGGCTTTCAGTGCTCTTTGTGATTTGTTTAATAACCTTAACTCTGTCATGTAAGAGGGCGAGTCTCCATTGATATGACAAAGGTCAAGGCTCTACCATGTAAGTGGGTCAGCCCCCATTGGTACGATCCAGTATAGGCTCTGTCGCGTAAGCGGGCTAGCCCCCCATTGACACGATCCAAAGAGTTATTCAACCATAGGTTCATTCCTCGTTGAAACTCTTGAGGCAAGCAGACTCATCGACAGTAGTCATGAAGTCTTCAGCCCAATAAGGTAGGAACTATGGATTATGTTATCCAAGAACATAGGTTGTTTTTTCCTGTTTTTTAATGTATTTAGTTTAAATATTATTTTGTTTTTAGCTGTCTCTTGCCCGCCACCAAGGGTGCCAATCAGCTAAGTATATATCTGCTGGGTAAGTTACTTGTACAAAAATGATATTGTTAAGATACAATAAAGTTTTGTACATACTTACCTGGCAGATATATACGATTAATGGCCCACCCAGCCTCCCCTCAGGAGACAGGTGGAAGAGAAATTATGGCTTAGAAAACGGGAATAGTTCCAGACCCCGCCACCCAGCGGCGGGAATGGTGGATCACCTGACCTACCTGTCGCGTGTGCCGCGAGTTTTGAAATTCTGTCGGGACGACCGAGTCTATAGCTAAGTATATATCTGCCAGGTAAGTATGTACAAAACTTTATTGTATCTTAACAATATCATTTTTCCAATCTCTCAAGCAGCAATATTCCTATGATTCACCTCGGATATTCTCACTATGTTCTCTCAATCTGTACTTCATCTTTTCTTCTATCGCCCGTGTTTCTGGCCCATACATTAACACTGGTCTTATCACTGTGCTATAGATCTTGACTTATAGCTTGATTGGCATTTTCTTATCACGAACTACTCCAGCTACCTCTTTCCAACCCCCCCCCCCCCCCCCCCCCCCCCCCCCCCCCCCCCCCCCCCCCCCCCCCTACTGTCAACTTCAGCCTTACATCCTTCCTCTTGGCTTAAAGTAGATCCCAAATATTTAAACTTTTCTGCCTTTTTTATAATCAAGCCTCCTCTTTCTTATATTACTGTTCTGTCTCTGTCTTCCCTACTGCTCACCAGAACCACTGTTTTATTCACATTCACTTTAAGCCACCCCTCTGTAATGCTCCTGCCACTCTCCAACCTTTCTCTGTAGGTCCTCATTTCCAGCAGTAATCACCAGATCATCTGGGTACAACTACTCCCACAGTTCTTCATTCCTGATCTTTTCACTCAACAAACAATCCATGACCAGCACTAACAAAAATGGGCTTAATGTTGACCTCTTGTGTAATCTAACACTAACTTCAAAGTTTTCTGTTTCCCCAACTGCTGTTATTACTTTTGTGCTCATTCTTTATATATCTTGCCCAGCCTAACCAACTTTTCCGGGGCTATAGTAGGCCCATTTAAATGTGCCCTATACAAAGGTCCTTTCTTTCTTATTCCTAATAAGTTTATGTATAGTATATTTTTTTTTTTACTTGATCTACCTGTTGCAGTGGTTTCATTTTACGGTTTTTTGGTAATTTTGATAATAGATAAGGATGGTACATGGGGAAAAATGTGTAACCCAAGCACAACTATCAAATAATGACTACATACCTCATTAATTGTCAAACAGTTTGTTTATATAAACATATTTATGAACAGTAATAAGTTTCTTTCTACCTGTAGGTTATATTCCTCTCTGGAAACCACTACGGAGCCTCACCGGCTAACTGCATCACTTGAGTGTGTTGTTTGTGTTGCAAGGACAATGGTTCAGGGAGTGAAGTACTATCCTGAAGGACAGACGCACGTCATTCCTCTTCTGCTTCAGACTTTACCAGGCATTGATCCAAATGATATCAGGAAATGCATGGTAAGTCAGATCATTTTTCTGTTTGTCACTGGGGGGGGTTTGAAATTCTTAAGGTAATGTTTATTTGGTTTTGGAGGATAACCTTCATTTCTAGTTTACAAGTTTATCATTTAGTGTTTTATAATTAATTTGCGGTTCACTTGATCAGCTTTTCAAAGTTTTCTCCCTTTCTTTTGCTCTAAAGATTTATGCAAGCATAAGTGAAATGTGTCTAAAGTTTGATTTTGTGTCAAAGAAAAACCAGAAATTAGAATTTTAGATTTCTTTAATACTTTTTTTTTTATTTGACAGGTGACATTCCAGTTTATTTACACCTTAGTAACGCTGGTGCCATTTGTCGATTGTTCAAGTGCATTGGATCAAGTATCAGACTTAACAGAGGTGAGTAGTAAAGTCTGTATATAATAGCATAGTCGTCATTGATAAATCAGTACTGTTGTAACAGCCTTAACTTTTGAGGTTTGGTAATAGATTGGGTAAAATACCTGGTAAGGGACTTGTTAGCCATCCATTCTAAGAACAGAAACTGAATGGAAACTGGTTGGAATGTATTCTGTGCCTACAGTATTTCATCTGGCAGAATCCACACATGTGAACTTGGTTGTACTCTAAATACAAAAATATTGCTCTAATTTTTAAGTTTGTTCATGAAACTTACCTGACAGATATATATATAGCTGTATTTTCTGAAGTCCGACAGAATTTAAAAATTCGCGGCACACGCAGTGGGCGGCCAGGTGGTAGTACCCATTCCCGCCGCTGGGAGGCGGATATCAGGAACTATTCCCATTTTCTATTCATATTTTTTTCTGTCGCCGGTCGGTAAACAACTGTTTACAGACCTCCGCCTAGGATTTTGAAACTTCATTAGCCACTTAAGTATCCTAATTATTCTTTCGATTATTAACTTGGATTTGTGGCTAGGCATACGTTATCGTAAATTTTTTCATTGCATTTGATGTCTGAAGCTAGTTAGCCTAGTTTCAGACTTTGTTGTCTGCATGGTAAGGTGAGGCTACCGTAACTTTCGGTAGACACTCGCTTAGTATATATGACGTTTACATGTTTTCTTTGCATAAGGTAATTAGTGTAATGTGTGACTGATTACGGAAGAAGGAGGATTCATTTACGCATTTTAGAGCGTGTTAGAATCAGGAGTTTTCCTCCACAGTAAACAGAAGTTAGAAATAATGAACCTTCTAACCTCCCTGTAGATTTATTTTTGCCTAACCCTGTGGTATGGCTTACGAGCCTAGAATAAGTGTCTGCTAAAGGATTACATCAAGTAATCTTAGACTAAAGTGCTCGCTCTCCAATCAGTGTTGTGAAGTGTAGTGCCCTTGTGTTGTGGAGGGGGCTCAGATCGGCCCCATAATGCCTCTAGGCCTGGACCTCTGTCGGACTCCCAGGACTCAGGGAGAAGGGCATGTCGAAAGCCGCAAGAGGGTTACGGGGGCTCCCCACCGATCTGGCGTCCCTTCGGCAGAACCTGTTGACTCTTCCCAGGCTGCTAAAGATCGTGCACGTGCACGAATCTTGAAGGATGCTTCTCGTCCTCCGAGGCGTCCTCCCCACACAGGGGTTGGAGTTCTCGGAAGGACTCGCGCCCCCTAAAGAAGCTTTAGAGAAGAGGACGCTTCACGTCCTCTCTCTCGTCACGAGAGGATGAAAGGTGAGTAAAGAGACCACATTTTCCCTTTTAGAAGAATGCACTGGCTCTTTTCCTAAGGGACATTTAAGGAGGCTCATTCATCTTGCCAGAAGAGTGATTTGAGCCTCCTGCGAGAACGCTCATGTATATATCATACATTATTATGGAGGCTCATTCATCTTGCCAGAAGAGTGATTTGAGCCTCCTGCGAGTGACCGCTCATGTATACATCTGTATACATTATTAAGGAGGCTCATTCATCTTGCCAGAAGAGTGATTTGAGCCTCCTGCGAGTGAACGCTCATGAAGTTAGAGCTGTTTCAACCTCGCTAGCATTCCAACCAAAAGAATTTTGGTAATCAAGGACATTCTTGATTCCACCTTTTGGAGGAGCAACTCAGTATTCGTCTCCTCTCCTCATTGCGCTCCGTATACGTTATGTAACGTTCCGCGTTTACTTCGATAAAGCAAGCTGATAAGGGTTGACGGCCGGCAAGCTGCTTTGCACAGTTTCAAACCACTTTTGTCTCTGGTCCGGCATAAGAAGGGCAATTTAGACGTGAGGAATCTTTGGAGGGTGCTCGACGTCCTATAAGTAGAGACATTCTCCAGACGCTCGGCAAGCACCTTGCGGAAGACGAAAGCCATACGTCTTCCTTTAGTGTTCACACTCTTCAGGAGCAGCGTGCGGCTCTCCATCCGGAGACTCGCATGAGGACGTCCCTTAAAAATATTCAATGTCATACGCAAAACGCGGTTCGTCATAACATTGAGATGTTGGCAAGGTCGCTCGCCAGGACGCCTCTTGGCGGGCCTTGCATGCATCAAGGCGCTCGACGAGTTCCTTCTCTGAAACGTCGTTAGAAGACTTGGTGTTCTCTGCTCAGACACGCTCGTAGCTAAGCAGGACGTTTTTTTGAGGACGCTCAGCAGGACGCTTTCCAGGACGCTAAGCAGGACGCTTTTGTGAGGACGCTCGGCAGGACGCTTTTGAGACGCTCAGCAGGACGCTTTTGAGGACGCTCAGCAGGACCGCTTTTGTGGACATTCGCCAGGAACGCTTCGGTGGAAGCTCGGCAGGACGCTTTGCGAGAGAAAAGACTTGTTGAAGGCGTCTTATTTGCTGTTGAGGACATTTCTTTACAGAAATTTTTAAAAGGATTCGGAGTTAGCGGAGAGACATACCCGAATTTTTTCTTCGATCCCTCTTTCCTCTTCATCGATTTCTTTGAGAATCGGGAAGATTATATACTCGGATTCCTGGGTGACTTTCGGTCGGTCAGTTAAAGGGTTTTCCCCTATTAGCAAAGTGCTAATAGTTTTGTCAAGTCAGGACGTTTTCCCCATTGTCATTTAAGTGGTGGACCCTCATAAATGGGTAGTTCTCATTGACATAGATTTTAACGTTTTATCGTCTTTAAGCAGGATAAACTCATTAACAAATTTCGGAAGAGCTCTCATTCATTTTCAGAGGCTCATCGGTTAAGAGAAAGACTTGTAGACTATCCAGGAAGTCTTTTGTCCAATATCATAAGAACATTGAACGGTCTTTTTCGATCCACGGTTCTCTCTGATTATATATTGTATAATTGTTATGGGTATAGATAAGTGTGATTATATATTGTATAATTGTTATGGGTTATTTTATGCATTGTTGAAATATGGTAGGTTGGTGTCCTATATATAGACAACATGTGGTAGATTCTAGAAGGTGTCTGTTGATGTATTTAAGTTGTGTTGTGACGTCATAGACAAGATGGCGGCGGCGTCGGCAGGAATGTAAACAATAACATGGGGCAGTAGAAAGCACGTGTTGGTGGTGTGTGGTTGGTAGGGGAGAGCTCTCTGTCTGGTAGGAGTTGTTTTTTGGGTCGTAAGTCTTGTGGTGCTGGTGTTTTAAGGTGATTTCTGGAGTGTACTGGAGTTGGAGAAAGCGTACGGTGGGTAGATTATTCATTTTTATAGACAAAGAAAGGAGTTAGGCTAGGCCAAAATTCAAACTGGTAGCAGAGCGTGGTTGATCAAAGATGCCTGGATCCGACAGTGAACAAAGGGAGACTACTAGATGGAGAAGGGAATGTCCTAGGTTTAGCGGGATACAAGAAGAATACAAAAGAATGGAAAGGTCAAGCCGAAGATGGCATTGTTGTATGGAGAAGATACAAAATACCGGCGATAGAAATGAGTAATGAGCTTAAAAGGGAAAGCCCGAGAGCTAGTGGAAGCATTAGATAAAGATAAACTTACTGGTACAGAGGGTCCAAAGTTAATCCTAGAGAAACTAGATAAAGCCTATCTAAAAGACTCGGTAATGGAGAATTACGGTAGAATAAAAAGATACCTTCTAATAAGAAGAGATTGATCTAGTGAAAATATGGCGGACTATTTAATTAGATACGAGAAGGCAGCATCTGAGTGTGAAAGAGCAATGGGGAAAGGCGCGCTTGAAGGCGAAGTCAAGGGGTATCATGTAATAGAGCAAGCAAATCTCACGGAAAATCAAAAACAAATGGTATTATCGGCTTGTGGGCAAGAAAAGCTAGAGTACGGAACAGTGTCGCAAACAATGAACAAAAGACTATTTGAGGGATTAGGACTAAAGAGGAACGGGAATGGGGTGGGGTTCGTCAGAAGGCAATGCCAGTTCTGGGAGAGGGAGGGAAAACCAAAGATATCGGGGAAGATGGAACCGAGGAAGGGGTGGTAGAAACATCCTATAAACAAAGAAGGGAAGGTAACAGTATGTGCAATATGCAGCTCAGAATGGCATTGGGCTAGGATTGTCCTCAGAATTTTCATAATAGGAAGAAAAACTGAAACAAGACTAGAAGAAAATAAGGTAAAAACAGAAAATGGGACAGAAGAAGAAGAGGTTTATGTAGGAGAAGTTAATAAAATAGTGGAAGCATCATGGGAGGTGGTTGATGCAATTTTGGACACAGGGTGTAAATCAACAGTTTGCGGGGAATTGTGACTAGCACGTATTGTCATGGATTTGAGTCAGGAAGAGTTTGAGGAGAATGAGGACACTAGGACAGAGTCTAATAAAGTGTTTAATTTTGGTGAGACATCTTATAAGTCCAGAGGAATAATAGAAATACCTGTGATACTAAAAACAGGAAAGTTTTATTTGAAGACGGAAATTCTGCAAGGTGATATACCCTGGCTGATAGGTAAGCAAACCATGAGTAAAAATGGGTATTGACCTAAATTTGTGAAACTTGTGTCATAGTAGAAGTATTAGGGGGAATGAAAGTAGAGTTAAGAGAAGACGAACAGGGTCATTTAAGAGTGCCTATAAGGAGGAGGAAGGTAGAAGAATTATTACTGGAGGGTTGGAAGGGAAAGAATCCGAGGGAATTAAGAACACAATGAAGAAATTACATTTACATTTTGGTCATGGAAGTGGAGATAAAATATGGAAGCTAACAGAGGAAGCACAACAAAGGAGTAATGGGTTAATCGAAAAGAAAAAGAGGAAATAAGAAAGTTACTAACGGAACTGATTAAAAAATTGTGAGGTTTTGTAAAAATACAAAAGAAACCCCGCCAAACCGGTAGTAGGCTTTTCTTGGAGTAAAACGTTCAATGAAGTCGTAGCGATGGATGTGGGAGAGATAGAAGAGAGAAAGTTCTTGGTAATAGTGGATATGGCAACGAGATATTGTCAGGCCTGTTGGATAAAGATAAGAAACCAGAAACTATAATAAAGATACTTTTTGAGTGCTGGTTTGCTATATTTGGAGCACCCTCCAAAATATTGTCAGATAATGGGGGAGAATTTCAAAATGAAAAAGTAAGGAGGATGGCAGAAAAAATGGGAATATTAAAGTATTAGCCACAGCATCAGAATCTCCGTGGAGCAACGGATTATGTGAAAAGACCGTAGGCATGATCAAGGGAAGTGTAAGGAAGATGATGGAGGAAGAGGAAGTAGATTGTCCCTAGCTTTGAAATGGGTGAGTGAGTGCTAGGAACTGTTTAATGGAATAATGGAGGTTTCTCACCCCCAACCAATTAGTATTTGGAAAAAAACCCTTCACTGCCTAACCTAATAGGAGAAGAAAGTTCTAAGTCCTGCAAGCAGAGAAAAAGGGATGGAAGAGGGTATGGTAAGGGACACACTGAATGCAATGCACAAGGCCAGAGAAGCATTTATAAAAAATGAGTCCTGTAATAAAATAAGAATAGCGCTAAACAAAAACATCAGAGAACATAAATTTGAAGAAGCAGTGGTAGGAGATGAGGTATTCTATAAGAGGGAAAATGAAAATGAATGGAGAGGACCTGCTCAGGTAGTGGGAGTATCGGGGAAAACAATAATAGTCAAACATGGGGATTCTTTAAGAGAAGTAGCTAGGATACATGTGACAAGGATTCAAAACGACGATCACCAGATACAGAAGAGATATCGGCTAGAATAGATAAATCCCATGGGGTGAAAGGTAGGTCAGATGGCCCAAATGAAGGGAAAGTAGATTGGCTGGAAGGAGAGGAGATAATGGGTGAGAGAAGGAATGCAGACACAGAAGAGACTATAGAAAGAGAGGTGATAGAGGAAACAGTGGAAGATAACGGGCAAAGTGGGTCAATAGAAAGCGAGTTAATGGAAGAGATACCAAAATTCAAAAAGGGAAATAGAGTTAGGGCTATAAACAATGATACAGGACAAGTAGAAGAATGGACTATTTTAGTCTTGTAGGAGGATCAAGCCAAGCATGGTCTGATTCGTACAATATACGAGATCACAGTCAGGTGACAAAGGGTGGGTTAACTTGAGGGATTATAGTCAGGTAGAAAAATTGAAGATGAAGAGGAGGTGTTGCTGGGATTTGAAATAGAAGCATAATGGAAGCTAAAGAAAAAGAACTTCTAAGTTGGAGAGATAACCAGGTATATGAGGAGGTAAATGATGTTGGACAAAAAGCTATATCTACAGATGGATAGTAACTGATAAAAGATAAAAGGGGGGAAAGGATATGTAAAGCAAGATTGGTAGCTAGAAGGTTTGAAGAAGAAAATGGGCTGAGTGGGAAAAGGATGCTCCCACATGCAATGCTGAAATTTTAAAATTCTGTCTAACCATAATAAAGGTGAAAAAATTGGAATTGTTATACATTGGATGTCAAAACTGCATATTTACAAGGTGACGAGATACAAAGAGAAGTGTACTTGAAGCCACCAAGGGAAGATGGTTGGAGGGGATTATGGAAGTTGAAGAAAACAGTCTATGGGCTCAAGGATGCAGCAAAAGCATGGTATTGTAAAGTGGTGAAAGTAGTGAAGGAGCTTCAAGGTGAGAGAAGTAGACTAGAACCTTAATATATTCTTTTGGAAAAAGAACAATAAATTGGAAGGCATTTTGTGTACACACGTAGATGATTTTTTGCTACGGAGGAACTGAAGGATTCTTAAAGGAAACGATTGGGAGATTGAAAGGGAAATTGCAAGTAGGAGAACAAGAGAGTAAAAGGTTCAAGTATATAGGAGTAGTAATAGAGCAGAAGGAGAATAGATTTTTCCTTAATCAGTGGCAGTATATAAATTCCATAAGAGAACCAGAGGCTAGAAGATATACGGGTAATAGAGTGCTAGAACAAAAAGAGTTAACAGAGTACAGATCAGTGGTAGGACAGCTGAATTGGGTATCACTACACACGATGCCAGATCATATGATATTAGCGAATTAAGTAAAGCATTTAAAGAAGGAACAACTCGGATGGATGAAGAAACTTATTAAAATTGTGAGAAAAACTAAGAGGCATGATGGGCAAAGTTACAATAAGTGAGATGGAAGAAGAAAGGGTTTATTGGGAAGCCTATGCAGACGCTTCATTTGGAAACATAGAAGATGGCCATACTCAACTTGGGTTTTTTGGGATATTAATTTCTTTGACAGATGGGAAGAGGAGAAGGTCCCATATGGTGGAAGTCTAGGAAATCCAGGAGAGTGGCAAAATCCACCATTGAGGCTGAAGCCTGAGTGTTGGGGAAGCTGTAGAAGGATTGATATATTTCAAGCATTTGTGGGAAGAGTTAGTAGGAGGGAGAAATTTAGAAGCCTTGGTTAACACTGATAAGTAAACACTAATGACCGCCATCAAATCGAGCACTGGTGTAAGTAGCAAGAGATTAAAAATAGATATTGCTGCAATAAGGGAAACCATTGAATCCGGGGAAATAAAGGAGGTGAGATGGATAAAAGGAAAGGAGCAAGTGGCTGATGTATTAACTAAAGCAGGAGTTCAGGGGAATGTATTAGAAATTATGTAGAGGTTAAAGAGTTTGGAGACGAAGGAAATTAAGAAGGGGAATACTAGGTTAGGAAACAGTCGGAGGGGAGGGGGAGACAAAGATAAGTGTGATTATATATTGTATAATTGTTATGGGTATAGATAAGTGTGATTATATATTGTATAATTGTTATGGGTATTTTATGCATTGTTGAAATATGGTGGGTGTCCTATATATAGACAACATGTGGTAGATTCTAGAAGGTGTCTGTTGATGTATTTAAGTTGTTGTGACGTCATAGGCTGTACGACTAGACAAGATGGCGGCGGCGTCGGCAGGATGTAAACAATAACACGGGGCAGTAGAAAGCACGTGTTGGTGGTGTGTGGTTGGTAGGGGAGAGCTCTCTGTCTGGTAGGAGTTGTTTTTTGGGTCGTAAGTCTTGTGGTGCTGGTGTTTTAAGGTGATTTCTGGAGTGTACTGGAGTTGGAGAAAGCGTACAGGTGGGTAGATTATTCATTTTTATAGACAAAGAAAGGAGTTAGGCTAGGCCAAAATTCAAACTCTCTTGATGATCTCTATTCGAATGTTACTCCCTTTTCTTGGAAAAGAGTCTTGGCAAAGAGTCAAGGAGTTCTTTTAAAAGTCTCGTTCATTAGAACGTGGACAGTCGTTTTCCTTTCTTTCTCTCTTCCTCGTCCCAGGAAAAGATGTAGTAGAGAATTCGATGTTCAAATTACTACAATACTTACGTAGTTTATCTTTGCGTCATTTTGCTAACGCATGGGTCGAGTCATATACGCATATCGTATTTACCTCTGCGGATAGAAGCCGAAAGAACTGTTGTTCTAATGTATTTATTTGACACTCCCTTCAACCTTCCAAGAGTTTTCGGAGTAAGAACAACTCTTCAGGTATTGTTACGACAACACCAACTCAGCTTCTGTATTTAGCGAATTCTGTTTCGTTTAAATAGGCCTGCTTGAGAGTTTCCTTTTGCTCGATAATATCATACCTATTTCCTTCGTAAAGGGAGTAGCTGGCAACTCAGGCGATAGTATTCTGTTCCCACCTTGAAGCTTTTCCTTCGAGGAAGACTTCTCCTTCACTCTTTTTGATAGAGATCGAAGGTGGTCGATCTCCAATCCTTATTTTATTTTCTTGAAGGAAAGAATTTAGGATGGAGATCGTTGTTCAGAATACTATAAATATACTACGTATATTAACCTCGCGACATGATTCTACTAAGCAGTTGAATTGTCCGAGGGGTAGGCGCATATCCTAGTTATTCTACGGATTGCGACTTAGACGAGAAGTATTCTAATTGAACTGCAACATCAACTCAGCTTCTGTATTTAGCGAATTTTGTTTCGTTTAAATATGCCTGCTTGAGAGTTTCCTTTGGCTCGATAATTTCATACCTATCCCTTCGTAAAAGGAGTACTGGCAACTCAGGCACATAGTGCGAGACGATGATCAAGGCTGCTGTTACTGTGATCTACGGCATACCCGGCTAGCTCGGTGTCATGCGCAGTTGGTTACGTCTCTCTCCCTTCCGGGAAATGGCTGAATAAACCGTCTCTCTGCCCTACAATCATGGATTTTAGCCTCGGGTTGAGGAAATTTCTAGTGATTTTGAAGGATCATACCTGCCGTTTACTTAGAAAATTTAAAAATTTCAACAAGATATCTCTTATACTTGTTAGGTGCGGGTTTACCGCACGGTAACTTTCTGTACGAATCTACCGCGGCATAGCACTATAATAATGCTCTCATGCTTATGCAAAGCGCAGCCTTATTTAGGGAAGGAAGCAGGCTGAGTGAGGGAATGGATGAGTTTGCTGGGGACCATTTCCTCGCTGGAGAAGCTTGTTTTTTCCCTGAATAAACAGCAATTCAGATCAGACCTCTACAATTTTCTCACGAAGAAATTGGAATAACATCAAGATCTTGTAATTCTAATTTTCTCTCACGGCTTGAGGATCACCTCGGTGATAGCGAGAGGGTGCCAGACATCCGAACGAGAACAGATGTTTCTGGCACATTGTCTTGAAAGAATTGGAAGCCAAATTGGTCGGCTCTCCAGTTCCTCGAAGGGTGAGTTTGGATCGAGTGGCCCAAGTCATCTCGGATAATTTCTCAGCTCTCTCATAGCTCGAGAAGAGAGAATTGGTTATGGGCTTGGGCACGGAACGTAACGATCCTCAAGAGGTTCGTTAAACTAGTGCACGTCCGTGCGGGTCTTCTCGATCGAAAGGCAACAACTACTGACGTCTGAATAATCCTCACTTAGAAGTATGTCGAAAGTGAGGAGAGACTGAGGGCGTCCTTTAGTTAAGTTTTTCGTAATATTGAAGACGAAGGAGCTTCCTCTTAAGTTGTTCCCTTATTCATGATCCTAAGGATTAGCTTTAGGGTCGCCACATGTTGGCCTCTAAGAGGTTGGAATCACAGAGGTCAGGTAATTCAGAGAATTGTCCAAAGACCCATTCCCGAGAGGAATCTGTGTAATCTAACATCGTCACTTAGTGAAGTATCTAATATCTCTCCGCTCTGACTCTGAAGGCGTTCAGACTATCGAGAAGCGATAAGAGCTTCAAGATTAATGGCAGTCTCTTGGCCAAGGCAAAGCAGTGCTGCCTATTTTCAGTTTTTCAATCGGAGGGGCCGTTTCTGGAGATAGTAAGGGAAATGACTGTTTCCTCCACCTCGACCTCTGTGAATTTCGTTATGGTTCTATCTTTCCGTATGAAAGTATGAGATAAGATAGAAGTCCTAACTGTTGTAGAATATGCAAATATGTTGTTGACGGCCTCTAGGCTCAGAGATTCGGTTCTGTCAAACAACAAAGCTTCACGATCTTTGAGGTCTGTGGAAATCTTGAAATTCTCTGGATCAAAGGTTCCGGCATGGAACTTAGAACGTAGTCTGAGTTTCTGATGCCAAAAGCATTTCGAACCTATCCTTTCTGCGAACTTAATACACGTGACCAGAAAGGCTAATATTCTAACCGCTCTAGCCACGGCAGGAGGGTTAGTGAGGTTTTAGCCATCATCAGAGGTTTTGGCTTTAAAGGACATAATGCGGTCTGTCCGCTAAGCCTTCCGTTCTTGATAAGAACGAAAACCTGTCTAACCATTGACCCGAAGGCTTGGAGACCAAGGGTATGGCACAAATTATTGGGCAAGGGCATTAGAGAGTCCTGTGCCCTGTAGGGTCTCTCAAGTTTTATCTTGATAAACTATAGAAAGTCAAGGTCAACAGACAATCTGCGGTGTTCCGTAAAAAGACCAGACTAGTTCATGTCCAAGAACACCCTGGCATGATAGCCAAGGAGTTCAATTTTAAGAGTCTCATTCATTATGTTTGCATAAAGATTTGAGATTTTTTCTTAATATGAATGCTCAAGAGGTGAGGGCGCGGCCTCGGAAGCATTTCAACAGAGCATGACACTCAGTAACATCCTGAGTGCCACGCTTTGCGAAGCAACTCTGGGTTCGCTTCACACTCCCGACAATCTGCGGTGTTTCCGTAAAAAGACCAGACTGGTTCATGTCCAGAACACCCTGGCATTATAGCCAAGGAGTTCTTTTAAGAGGTCTCATTCATTATGTTTGCATAAAGATTTGAGATTTTTTCTTAATATGATTGCTCAAGAGGTGAGGGCGCGGCCTCGGAAGCATTTCAACAGAGCATGACACTCAGTAACATCCTGAGTTGCCACGCTTTAGCGAAGCAACTCTGTGTTCGCTTCACACTCCCGACGGGATGTGAAGACGACATTTCAGATCCGTAAGTCGCTAGGACCATACATATCCGTAGATATATTATTGGGTGCAAGAAGCAACACGAATCCTATCCTATAGAAAAGGGATAGGTGTGCTTTTAACTTTGAAGGGTTGGTCGCTTGAGGCGCGTTCCTTTTCTTTAGCCTAGAAGTTATGGAACTAACTTTGATAGGTTAGGTCAGGTGGTGGTTTAGCTTCGGTGCCCTCAGAAGTATGGTCATATGGTCTAGTCACATTGTGGTCACGCCCCGTTGACTAGATCATCTAGAGCGCACCAGCATTACAGGTCTCTACCTCGCTGGCTAACTCTAGTAACGCGAGAAGACAGACTTTGGTGGGACTAGTAATCACGAAGTCGGCTATGCTAACAGGTCAGGAACCAAGATGTATATCATCTACTTAATTTAGTTTCCCAAAAATCCTATTCTGTCTCTTCCCACCATCCGAAGGTGGGATTCAGCTATATATATATCTGTCAGGTAAGTTTCATGAACAAAATGTTATTGTTATAATACAATTAAGTTTGTTCATACTTACCTGGCAGATATATATAATTAAAGTGCCCACCCACCTCCCCTCAGGAGACAGTGGCACTGATAAAATATGAATAGAAAATGGGAATAGTTCCTGATATCCGCCTCCCAGCGGCGGGAATGGGTACTACCACCTGGCCGCCCACTGCGTGTGCCGCGAATTTTTAAATTCTGTCGGACTTCAGAAAATACAGCTATATATATATCTGCCAGGTAAGTATGAACAAACTTAATTGTATTATAACAATAACATATCAAACATGATTTTTTGAACACTTAATAAATTTGGTATTTACTGCAGGTGGAGCAACAAGTTTGTCTTCAAACAGCAAGCTTTGAGGATTTCGTGTTGCAGTTTATGGATAGATGCTTTGCTCTGATAGAAAATTCGACTTTGGAACAAATCACCCAGTTGGACAGGGAAACGGAGAAGATGAACAGAGAAGAGAACATGCTCGAAATGGGTCTCTCCTCAACATTTTCTGCCATATTGACGCAAAGTCATCCAAAGATATACAAGGCAGCACTTCAGCGGCTTCAGACTTTTATCAGTGGGAAAATGATTGAAATCCATGTGGCTGGAAAGTTTGCTGCTAACATGTGTCGATCAGCTGTCAAAGTAAGACATGTAGAAAAGAATTGTAATATATGCAAAACTAAAGTTTAGATGCTTCTCTTGCTTGTGTTGCTATTAAAATTTCTATGTATTAAGGTATTGTATTTCCCTAATTTAATTTCAGGTTAATCCTAAGGAAGCACTCAAGGTATTTGTCCCTGAGTGCCGTCTCTGTTAGCTTTAACTGACAATGAAGAGGTCAAGAATGAAGAAAACTTAGATGACGAAATATTGTTCAATCTTCTCCTTCTTTCTGAGGTAATTGATAGAGTTTTGAACATACAGTATTTCACTTGTATTTGGGCTGTTGAAATATTTTCATTGCATAGATGCTTATTGAATTATTTGGGTTATATTTATTACAGAAGAATTTTTGATTAACATATTAGGTGATTAACATTTTATTGTGCAAGCACACAATGTTTCTTCTGCTGAATCTATGCTCATAAAAAACTTTTTTCAGTTGGTGAGATGTGGAGGGCACCTCGTTGAATATGTGCCTCAGATAATGCAGGTTCTACGGCAGACATTGCATCTAAAGTGCCGAGAAGGGTATCACTTAGCAGGATCTGTATTAAGATTCCTCCTTAAATATTTAGGTGTTAGCTTCCCATCTGAGTATCGATCTTTATCGTATGACTGGGATACACCCCTGACAGAGTATTTGCCCATAAGGGTAAGTTAGCTGTTCCATTTAAGAGACAGTAGGGATTGTATTATTTACTCTATTTATTAGTTTTATTAGTTGGAAAATTAATTTTTATCTATGTATTTGTAAAATTGACTTTTGAAAGTTTTTCTACAAAAAATGGAAACCAAAAATTACCATCTTACAGTGTAGATAACATCATTTTCAGCCTTGATTACTATTTCGTATAATGAAATACTATAGTACCATACAAGATCACAGAACAAGACATGGTTGTTTAAACTTTGATTTTTAGCACTGGGGAGAAGCTGGTCATATTCACAACCTTGGCATTAAGTGGGTGGTGGGAGCCAGGCAAAGCTGAGGAGGAAGCTATGTTCAGATCTCGTCCGTACTTTCTTGACCCCCTGAGCTGAAGCTGTTAAAGGAAGTTGCTCTTGGAGAGAAGGAAGTGTCCAGGTTTGTTAATTTATTCTTTTCGTTTCGTTGGTTTTTTATTAAAGTACTGAATTATATGAAATTTGAATTTTGCGGTAATAACCAGCAAAAGCTTGAATATGAAAATCATGTTTGTTAAAGTGACGTATATAGTTCTTCATTGTGGGGTAATGAATCTGACAGTAAATTAAAATAATTAAATTAGCTGTAGGACTGATTTTCATTCTAAAAAGAAGCCACATCAATATCTTGTATTGTAATTGGCCACACTGGTCATACACATGGGTATTGAATAACTAATGCACCATGCAAGATTACAGACAAGACATGATTGTTGAAACCACCTGGTTAGTTCATGGCCACAGCATCTTTATAAGAATGAGTGTTATAAATAAAAATCTAATATAATTACAGTATATAGTGATTTTTTCCTTAACATAAATTGGGCATGTCGTTTTTATTGGATATATTAATCAGTGTAGAATCCAGCACATCATCCAGTCTAACCTGAGTAAGGAGATTATGTTTGACCTTAATCAATAGTTAGAGCATGAGAAGTAATTTTTTGGTGGATGATAGCTGCTAGAATATTGTTTAAATATGAAGCTGCTTTTCGGTACAAAGACCTCATTAAATAACTTTGGTACTTAGAACCAGTAATGTTTCTTTTAATTTATTTGAGGGGACCTATATCCAACCAACCTAAATCCGCCTGAAGTATCCAAACCCTAACAATCTTGGTATTCTATGTCTATAAACAGCCAGTGACTTTTTTTGATGATAAAAAGATACAGGGGAAGTCATTCCTGAAATTGATTTTCTTTGCAGGGAGGTTCTTCAACAGAGTCTGAGTATCACACTAGATGTATTGTTCTTGGCTTGGGGGTATTGCTCTCCCACATTGGGGCGAGGAACCCATTGATTTGTAAGTACAAGTTTTGAAGATTATGAGAAGATAATCAAGAGTAACTGGAACCATATATAGTTGAAATGCTGTAAACACTTTGGAGAATAATAAAACTTATGCATTTTACATCGGAGATTAAAATAGATGTTTTTGTAGTTTTGCTAAAGTGAGAAAGTGTTTCTTGGTCTTGATTTGTTTCTTTTTCTTATCAAATACTAGAATGAATATGGCTGTTAGAAAAGATTCCAGTAGATTTATGACAAGAAAATATGAGTTGTGTGTGACGTTGGATACTCCCGGATTTCCTCCCAATGTTCGCAAGGCAACGGCAGATGTCATCTTGATGTTGGTGAATCAAATGCTTGAAAAGGGATCAGATGATACAAAAGCCCTAAGTCGGGCTATAAGTGTAAGTATTTTATTTAAAGTTGATACACTGATAAACACATAAGTAATTGTCTAGAGAACAAAATTTTCAAGAGAAATATGTCTAGTTTAGATAGATTTTCACTTAATTTCTTACTAGACTTTCTTTTCAAATGAGTGACGCTATTGATAGGGATGGAGTCCACAGTTGCTTTATGTAGCACATGACAATATGTGTACTGTAGTTCATTGACAGTCTCTTCAACTGAGAGTTGCATGCTTTTTACCCTCTATTCTGTGAGTTATACTTCTTTTTTGAGTGCCCACTGTAGTGTATCAGGGTGTAACTCCATTTATTAAGGGTAAAAGTAAAAGCAGGGATTAATGCAAACCCATGCTGCAACTTGAGTTCCTTTTATTGAAGTTTTATATGGTTACAAGGTGTCCTACTAGGTGGCGCTAGAGAGGTGAGGCACGATTTTCAAATGAGTAATAACTCGAGGCACGATTTTCAAATGAGTAATAAAGTACAGCTCAATATACTACACCCACTTCATGGTAATTCCTTGCTTTTGTGTATTGCTTCATCTTGTTAAAGGAGTTTTAAAGTAAATAATAAGCGTGAACATGAATGTAATTTTGACTACACTTGAAATATATGGATGGGTTTGGATAATTATTTCTTTGCAAATTTGATTGTTTTGTTGGCTATATTTACTGTTAATTCTCAAGACATTTAAGGGTCACATTTATATTTAGGCTAATCTCCTAGATTAACACTTTGGGAAATTACTTTTAGAACTTTTTAGATATCGATGTTTTTTCATGCTAGGTTAGGTAACGGAAGGATAGTTATGATACCCATATAATAACTAATGGGGGTTTTAAGAAGCTTTAATTTATCATTAACTCAATGAAGTGATTAAAACATTAGCTGATGCACCCCTTGAAGAAAGAATCCTTGATTCCCAAATAGAAGTTAGTGAATTTTTAACATGAATATTGGAACTGTTAATTTTTTATTGTACACTTGGAAATTTTATTATGTTCCATTTTAAACATTTGGTATTTCATGTAAAAGTTTTTATTTGTACATTTCAGCATAAGATGTGAAATATAATTTAGTAAATAGAAAAGCTTAATTGTGAGTCTCCCTTTCAGATCTATAGTGGTCTCATATTTTTTCCATGGTGTTTCCAAAGAAGATTTTGATGCCAGGTGGAAAAGTTTTCAATTTATAAAGGATGCATTAGCAAATAAATTAACGAGGAACAAGCAGCATATACGATCGCTCTTGATAGAGAGAGCAGTTCTTCATCAAGAAAGTCGCGTTTTAGAAAACAGCACTGTGCATCTAACTGAAACCCATAGTAAAATCATGATAAGTTTACTGCAGTTGTCAACTAGCCAGTATAGTGGGGTAAGTTTTGGAGTTCTTTTCATACTTTATTTTCTAAATTCTTATGAAAGTTTTTAACTTCCAAGTTTATCGGTTTTTGTTAGAAGCTTTTTTTCGTAGGCGAAGTAGTTCCAAATGTGGAACTCAGTAAATGAGATGAATAAAAGGCTAATGATTTCCTTTGAAGTATTGAGCACATCAGTATTCTAACATTGATGAAAGTGTAAGAATCAAGAAAATTAATGAGAGATGTTTGTGCCTGTTTCTAGGTTAGCAAT
>NC_061094.1:60213245-60228605 GCF_015104395.2 Macrobrachium nipponense
ATTGCTAACCTAGAAACAGGCCAAAACATCTCTCATTAATTTTCTTATTATTATTAGGTTAATAGTGTTAGTTTTTTCCAGACCTCTGAGTCTCAAGTAGACTCTTCTCGGGCTGGTTCTCAGGGATCAATCCTGAGAAGAAGAAGAAGAAGAAGAGAAAGGAAAAAAAAAAAAAAAAAAAAAAAAAATTAGACTTTATTTGAGAAACCCATCTTATAAAAAATTTATGATTTTATTAAGTGAAAAATCCCTGCTTTCCGCAAGAATATTTTTCATTTCCGAACTCCGCAGATAAATAGATCTTTGCTGGGTCCAATTTGGGCACTCAACAAGCAAATGCTGTACTGTCATGGGTGTTTGACATCTGAATTTACATTTCACTGGGTCAGCATGTGGTGTTGACATCAAGTGACCATGTGAGAATCTTGTGTGTCCTATACGTAGCCTTGCTAGATCACCTCTTTTGCTCTTTCCTCCTGTGAGGATGTCCTCCATGCATAGACTTCAGTTTTTATATTTTTAAGTTTATTTGTCGTTGGCACAGAGGCCCATTCTTCTTTCCAATCCTGTAAATTAATGTTTTAACTGATTTTACCCAGTCTGACACTGGGGCATATGAAATTGTTGGAGGGATAGTGCAGGCTATTTGGCAGCAGAGTCTGCATATTCATTTTCCTTTTATTCCACGTGTGCTGGGATCCAACATATTTCCATTGATATTCCTGATTGGAGGATTGATGAATTTTTATTTGAATTTCCTGTACTATTTGGTTTCCTGGTTTATACTGTCTTATTGCATCTATAGCGCTACGTGAGTCACTGAAAATAACAGACACTTGCTTTTGCCTCAGATATCATATCTAGAGCCATCTGTATGGCTGTGACTTCAGCAGTAAATACTGATGATATTGAAGGTAGGCTTTTTTTAATTAACATATTTTCGAATATGCAGATGCTCCTACTCCAACATTATTTTTGGAGCCGTCTGTATATATCATAAATTTGTCGCTTTTCCTTTTTCTTCTAATGTGCTCCAAAGCATGTTGGCGGTACATTTCCGTACGTGTCATTTGTTTTTTGAGTAGGTAAGACAGGGAGGTACATATCTTTACTCTATTTAAAATCCATGGTGGTGGCAATTCCATTGGTGGGTGAAAAATTGGATTCATATTATGTATGTTCATTATGTATCTAGCTCTTTTTGGGAAAGAGCTAGTACTATTAACTGCTGTTACTTGATTACAGTTTTGGAAGCAGTAAGTTGCAGGAGACGATCCTGCTTGCATTGAAAGACCTCTTTGTATTGTTATTAAATTACGGTGATGTTTTAAGGGCAAAACACCTGCCTCCACCAAAAGTGAGTTTGTTGGGGACGATCGAAAGCTCCTGTGCACAATCGCACGCCTTCATGGTGCACTGCATCGAGAGATTTTAATGCAGATTCTGAGGCGGATGAATATATTGGACAGCAGTAATCTATTATGGATAAGACTGTTGCCTTATATATCATTAATAAAATGTCTCGCTTTGCTCCCCAATTAGTGTGTGATAACTTTTTAATATGGCAAGGGCTTTGATGCCCTTGGCTTTAATGTATTGATGTGCTCTTTCCAATTTAAATGGTGATCAAATATTACTCCTAGATACTTGATTTTTGTACAAAATTGTATTTCAGTGCTATAAAGATGCAGTTTGATTGTTTGGTCTTCATCCACCTTTTGTCTTTGTAGAAGACGATTGCTTTTGTTTTATCAGTTGAAAATTTAAATCCAAAACTGAATTTGCCCAACTACATATATTTGAAATGGCAGTACTGAGAACTCTCTGAGCATGTCTCAGATTACTACTCGTATAGTAAATGACAAAAAGTCATCAACATATAAACTGTTTTTTACACCACTTGGTAAATTTATAGTAATGTCATTGATTGCTAAAGCAAACAATGTACAGCTCAAGACACTACCTTGAGGGATTCCTTCTTCCAGTTTTATAGGTTACTGAGTAGGAATTTTCTACTCTTACTTGAAAAGTTCTGTTGTTAAGAAGTTCTTAATAAATATTAGTAAGTGGCTTCTTAGTCCCTTGGAGTGGAGTTTTTGCATGATGTTATGTTTCCATGTTGTATCGTATGCTTTTTCTATACAAAAAATCATAGCTACTGTTAATTTCTTTTGTTCAAAGCCTTTTTTGATATGATCTTCTAAATGTGTTAGGGATCTAGGGTTGATCTGCCAGCTATTGAACCAGATTGTGTTGGTGTTAAAATGGATTCTTTGGTTATTACTACGTTAATCGTGCATTAACCATTTTTTCTAAGATTTTGCATAGGCAACTTGTTAGAGATATCGGTCTATAATTGGATGGATTACTTGCATCCTTTCCTGGTTTGTTTATTGGAATAATTATGGCATGTTTCCATTTATCAGGAAAGACACGTTTTAGCCAGATACTATTGTAAAATTTTAATAAATATGATTTAGCTATAGGAGCTAATTTTTCTATCATTTCAAATGATATTTTATCATATCCTGGTGCGGAGGGATGACAAGAGTTGATAGCATTATCTAGTTCATCCATGTTAAAAATATCATTATATTCCAGGTCTTCAAGAGTTTCAAAATTGAGTATTATATTTTCTTTTGTTTTCTGATACTTTGAAAATGTGTATCTAGGCTGGAGTAAGCACTGATGTTTTCAAAATGTTTCCCAATTATGTTTGATATTTCATAAGTATCATGGTATATTTTTCCATTTAAATGTATTGCACTTCTTGGAGGTCTTATATGTTTTCCATTGATTTTTTCTTATCTTTTGCCAGACATCCCTTGTGGATGTGTTTGAAGATATGTTTGAGACATATTCCTTCCATGATGCGATTTTTTCCGCTATTACCGTTTTTATAAATTTGGCTGTATATTTGTTATATAATGGTTTAATGTGGTTAATTTTTATGTTTGGTTATAACTATTTTGTTTAATATGTTTATACTATAGGGCATTTTGTTGAGTGATTTAAGGCGAGTTTTGAGTCTGTTTAGATTGCGACTCAATATATGTTTTATTTTACTTAATGTTGTTAATGTTGGATTCCACCATGGGACAGGGGATTTTGTGGAATGTGTTTTGGTTTTGGAATACTTTTATCTGCAGCATTTAATATGAAGTTTGAGAACGATTCACATGTAGTATTGTGATCTTCATTATGTGGGAATGGTGGTATGTTTCGTGTGTATAGGAAATATTTATCCCAGTTAGCTTTTTGGATATTATATCTTGTAGGTGGCAATATTTTGACATTACTTAAGTAGTTCAGAATGATTGGGAAATGGTCACTTGTGTATGAATCGTCTAGGACGTTCCATTCAAATTTCTCCGCTACATCATTTGAACATAATGAAATGTCAATTGAAGAAAAGGTTAGGTGTGTATTTGAAAAATATGTTGGAACTTCGCTTTCATTGAGACAATACAGATTGTGTTTCATTATAGTATTCTCTATGTTGATTCCGGATGTGTCATTGGGGTTATTAATATCCCATAATGGATTATGTGCATTAAAATCTCCTACTAAGTAGTTGGTTTCACCTGTATACTTTTGCTAATAAGTTCAGAAAAATCACTGAAATTTGCATTGAAATTTGGTTGGTTATATAAATTACAAATAGTAATTTTACTTTTATCAGGCATATACAGTTTAATTGATGTTATTTGATATGGCATAGATGGTATGTCAACAAGTTCATATGTAATGCTATTATGAACGTATATGGCTGTGCCTAATTTTCCACCGTCAGTTGGTGAATAACAGGCAATTTTATAGTGTTGGATATTTGTAGGGTTACTTCCTATATGTTGTAGACATATGCACATTGGGGTTGTGGTCTCGTATGATTCTTTGTAATTCACCCAGACGTAGTCGGGTAAGAGACCATTTATATTCCATTGAATGATTTTATATTCCATTATTGGAAGGAATTGGTGTTAAATTCTGTAAATTGATTGCTGATTTTACTTTATCTCGTAGTTTATATGCATTTGATTTATTTGTGGTTTTTTAATCGTTGTATTTGTATGTGGTTATTAGATTCTGCAGTTGTTTGTTTTTCATAGTTGAATATTAATAAGTCTATTTTTGATTTTATAATTTCCCCTTTTTGTATTTTAAGGATTCAGAACATAATTCGTTCTCATGTTGGTGTGTTAAAGGGCACCTCCTTAATTTGGTAAAATTTGTCAATACAATTTCGTACTGTGTCCTCTGTCTTGGTAGTTAGTTGGTTTATATGTACTTACAACAAAGCATTCATTACAACCACAAGATGAAGCATGTTTGGTAATGTTAATTATTGGTTCAGAAGTTTTTGGTCTAGCTTTAGAAATTTCTGGTTTTGTAATTCTATTGTTCCTTTTTCTGTAGTGATAAGGACTGTTGGTTTGAGGGGTTATTTGTTTTGTTGTTGTTAATGGGATATTTCGGTCTTGTGGATGGTTGGGGGGTGATAGTTATATTTTGGTTTGGTTTAATGGTATGATTTTCATTAGTATTATTTGATGGAAATTGTAAAGTGATATCTTTACTGTCCAGATGTTGGCTGTTTGATTGAGATTGAGGGTAATTGTGTATTTCCACTTGTGATGAGGTTAGTTTAATATCTTCATTAATTTTCTTGATTCTTACACTTTCATCAATGTTTAGAATACTGATGTGCTCAATACTTCCAAAGGAAATCATTAGCCTTTTATTCATCTCATTTACTGAGTTCCACATTTTGGAACTACTTCGCGAAAAAAGCTTCTAACAAAAACCGATAAACTTGGAAGTTAAAAACTTTCATAAGAATTTAGAAAATAAAGTATGAAAAGAACTCCAAAACTTACCCACCCCACTATACTGGCTAGTTGACAACTGCAGTAAACTTATCATGATTTTACTATGGGTTTCAGTTAGATGCACAGTGCTGTTTTCTAAAACGCGACTTTCTTGATGAAGAACTGCTCTCTCTATCAAGAGCGATCGTATATGCTGCTTGTTCCTCGTTAATTTATTTGCTAATGCATCCTTTATAAATTGAAAACTTTTCCACCTGGCATCAAAATCTTCTTTGGAAACACCATGGAAAAATATGAGACCACTATAGATCTGAAAGGGAGACTCACAATTAAGCTTTTCTATTTACTAAATTATATTTCACATCTTATGCTGAAATGTACAAGTACAAATAAAAAACTTTACATGAAATACCAAATGTTTAAAATGGAACATAATAAAATTTCCAAGTGTACAATAAAAAATTAACAGTTCCAATATTCATGTTAAAAATTCACTAACTTCTATTTGGGAATCAAGGATTCTTTCTTCAAGGGGTGCATCAGCTAATGTTTTAATCACTTCATTGAGTTAATGATAAATTAAAGCTTCTTAAAACCCCCATTAGTTATTATATGGGTATCATAACTATCCTTCCGTTACCTAACCTAGCATGAAAAAACATCGATATCTAAAAAGTTCTAAAAGTAATTTCCCAAAGTGTTAATCTAGGAGATTAGCCTAAATATAAATGTGACCCTTAAATGTCTTGAGAATTAACAGTAAATATAGCCAACAAAACAATCAAATTTGCAAAGAAATAATTATCCAAACCCATCCATATATTTCAAGTGTAGTCAAAATTACATTCATGTTCACGCTTATTATTTACTTTAAAACTCCTTTAACAAGATGAAGCAATACACAAAAGCAAGGAATTACCATGAAGTGGGTGTAGTATATTGAGCTGTACTTTATTACTCATTTGAAAATCGTGCCTCGAGTTATTACTCATTTGAAAATCGTGCCTCACCTCTCTAGCGCCACCTAGTAGGACACCTTGTAACCATATAAAACTTCAATAAAAGGAACTCAAGTTGCAGCATGGGTTTGCATTAATCCCTGCTTTTACTTTTACCCTTAATAAATGGAGTTACACCCTGATACACTACAGTGGGCACTCAGAATAGAGGGTAAAAAGCATGCAACTCTCAGTTGAAGAGATTGTCAATGAACTACAGTACACATAGTCATGTGCTACATAAAGCAACTGTGGACTCCATCCCTATCAATAGCGTCACTCATTTGAAAAGAAAGTCTAGTAAGAAATTAAGTGAAAATCTATCTAAACTAGACATATTTCTCTTGAAAATTTTGTTCTCTAGACAATTACTTATGTGTTTATCAGTGTATCAACTTTAAATAAAATACTTACACTTATAGCCCGACTTAGGGCTTTTGTATCATCTGATCCCTTTTCAAGCATTTGATTCACCAACATCAAGATGACATCTGCCGTTGCCTTGCGAACATTGGGAGGAAATCCGGGAGTATCCAACGTCACACACAACTCATATTTTCTTGTCATAAATCTACTGGAATCTTTTCTAACAGCCATATTCATTCTAGTATTTGATAAGAAAAAGAAACAAATCAAGACCAAGAAACACTTTCTCACTTTAGCAAAACTACAAAAACATCTATTTTAATCTCCGATGTAAAATGCATAAGTTTTATATTCTCCAAAGTGTTTACAGCATTTCACTATATATGGTTCCAGTTACTCTTGATTATCTTCTCATAATCTTCAAAAACTTGTACTTACAAATCAATGGGTTCCTCGCCCCAATGTGGGAGAGCAATACCAGCCCCAAGAACAACATCTAGTGTGATACTCAGACTCTGTTGAAGAACCTCCCTGCAAAGAAAATCAATTTCAGGAATGACTTCCCCTGTATCTTTTTATCATCAAAGTCACTGGCTGTTTATAGACATAGAATACCAAGATTGTTAGTGATACTTCAGGCGGAGTGTTGGATATAGTCAAATATAATAAACATTACTGTTCTAAGTACCAAAGTTATTTAATGAGGTCTTTGTACCGAAAAGCAGCTTCATATTTAAACAATATTCTAGCAGCTATCATCCACCAAAAAATTACTTCTCATGCTCTAACTATTGATTAAGGTCAAACATAATCTCCTTACTCAGGTTAGACTGGATGATGTGCTGGATTCTACACTGATTAATATATCCAATAAAAACGACATGCCCAATTTATGTTAAGGAAAAAATCACTATATACTGTAATTATATTAGATTTTTATTATAACACTCATTCTTATAAAGATGCTGTGGCCATGAACTAACCAGGTGGTTTCAACAATCATGTCTTGTCTGTAATCTTGCATGGTGCATTAGTTATTCAATACCCATGTGTATGACCAGTGTGGCCAATTACAATACAAGATATTGATGTGGCTTCTTTTTAGAATGAAAATCAGTCCTACAGCTAATTTAATTATTTTAATTTACTGTCAGATTCATTACCCCACAATGAAGAACTATATACGTCACTTTAACAAACATGATTTTCATATTCAAGCTTTTGCTGGTTATTACCGCAAAATTCAAATTTCATATAATTCAGTACTTTAATAAAAAACCAACGAAACGAAAAGATAAATTAACAAACCTGGACACTTCCTTCTCTCCAAGAGCAACTTCCTTTAACAGCTTCAGCTCAGGGGTCAAGAAAGTACGGACGAGATCTGACATAGCTTCCTCCTCAGCTTTGCCTGGCTCCACCCACTTAATGCCAAGGTTGTGAATATGACCGGCTTCTCCCCAGTGCTAAAAATCAAAAGTTTAAACAACCATGTCTTGTCTGTGATCTTGTATGGTACTATAGTATTTCATTATACAGAATAGTAATCAAGGCTGAAATGATGTTATCTACACTGTAAGATGGTAATTGGTTCCATTTGTAGAAAACTTTCAAGTCAATTTTACAAATACATAGATAAAAATTAATTTTCCAACTAATAAATAGAGTAAATAATACAATCCCTACTGTCTCTTAAATGGAACAGCTAACTTACCCTTATGGGCAAATACTCTGTCAGGGGTGTATCCCAGTCATACGATAAAAGAAAATCGAATACTCAGAAATGGGAGCTAACACCTAAATATTTAAGGAGGAATCTTAATACAGATCCTGCTAAGTGATACCCTTCTCGGCACTTTAGATGCAATGTCTGCCGTAGAACCTGCATTATCTGAGGCACATATTCAACGAGGTGCCCTCCACATCTCACCAACTGAAAAAAGTTTTTTATGAGCATAGATTCAGCAGAAGAAACATTGTGTGCTTGCACAATAAAATGTTAATCACCTAATATGTTAATCAAAAATTCTTCTGTAATAAATATAACCCAAATAATTCAATAAGCATCTATGCAATGAAAATATTTCAACAGCCCAAATACAAGTGAAATACTGTATGTTCAAAACTCTATCAATTACCTCAGAAAGAAGGAGAAGATTGAACAATATTTCGTCATCTAAGTTTTCTTCATTCTTGACCTCTTCATTGTCAGTTAAAGCTAACAAGAGACGGCAAACTCCAGGGACAAATACCTTGAGTGCTTCCTTAGGATTAACCTGAAATTAAATTAGGGAAATACAATACCTTAATACATAGAAATTTTAATAGCAAACACAAACAAGAGAAGCATCTTAACTTTAGTTTTGCATATATTACAATTCTTTTCTACGTGTCTTACTTGACAGCTGATCGACACATGTTAGCAGCAAACTTTCCAGCCACATGGATTTCAATCATTTTCCCACTGATAAAAGTCTGAAGCCGCTGAAGTGCTGCCTTGTATATCTTTGGATGACTTTGCGTCAATATGGCAGAAAATGTTGAGGAGAGACCCATTTCGAGCATGTTCTCTTCTCTGTTCATCTTCTCCGTTTCCCTGTCCAACTGGGTGATTTGTTCCAAAGTCGAATTTTCTATCAGAGCAAAGCATCTATCCATAAACTGCAACACGAAATCCTCAAAGCTTGCTGTTTGAAGACAAACTTGTTGCTCCACCTGCAGTAAATACCAAATTTATTAAGTGTTCAAAAAATCATGTTTGATCTTAAAAATTAGAGCAATATTTTTGTATTTAGAGTACAACCATGTTCACATGTGTGGATTCTGCCAGATGAAAAATACTGTAGGCACAGAATACATTCCAACCAGTTTCCATTCAGTTTCTGTTCTTAGACTGGATGGCTAACAAGTCTCTTACCAGGTAATTTTACCCAATCTATTACCAAACCTCAAAAGTTAAGGCTGTTACAACAGTACTGATTTATCAATGACGACTATGCTATTATATACAGACTTTACTACTCACCTCTGTTAAGTCTGATACTTGATCCAATGCACTTGAACAATCGACAAATGGCACCAGCGTTACTAAGGTGTAAATAAACTGGAATGTCACCTGTCAAATAAAAAAAAAAGTATTAAAGAAATCTAAAATTCTAATTTCTGGTTTTTCTTTGACACAAAATCAAAACTTTAGGACACATTTTCACTTATGCTTGCATAAAATCTTTTAGCAGCAAAAGAAAGGGAGAAAACTTTGAAAAGCTGATCAAGTGAACCGCAAATTAATTATAAAACACTAAATGATAAACTTGTAAACTAGAAATGAAGGTTATCCTCCAAAACCAAATAAACATTACCTTAAGAATTTCAAACCCCCCCCAGTGACAAACAGAAAAATGATCTGACTTACCATGCATTTCCTGATATCATTTGGATCAATGCCTGGTAAAGTCTGAAGCAGAAGAGGAATGACGTGCGTCTGTCCTTCAGGATAGTACTTCACTCCCTGAACCATTGTCCTTGCAACACAAACAACACACTCAAGTGATGCAGTTAGCCGGTGAGGCTCCGTAGTGGTTTCCAGAGAGGAATATAACCTACAGGTAGAAAGAAACTTATTACTGTTCATAAATATGTTTATATAAACAAACTGTTTGACAATTAATGAGGTATGTAGTCATTATTTGATAGTTGTGCTTGGGTTACACATTTTTCCCCATGTACCATCCTTATCTATTATCAAAATTACCAAAAAACCGTAAAATGAAACCACTGCAACAGGTAGATCAAGTAAAAAAAAATATATATACATAACTTAGGAATAAGAAAGAAAGGACCTTTTGTATAGGGCACATTTAAATGGGCCTACTATAGCCCCAGAAAAGTTGGTTAGGCTGGGCAAGATATATAAAGAATGAGCACAAAAGTAATAACAGCAGTTGGGGAAACAGAAAACTTTGAAGTTAGTGTTAGATTACACAAGAGGTCAACATTAAGCCCATTTTTGTTAGTGCTGGTCATGGATGTGTTGAGTGAAAAGATCAGGAATGAAGAACTGTGGGAGTAGTTGTACCCAGATGATCTGGTGATTACTGCTGGAAATGAGGACCTACAGAGAAAGGTTGGAGAGTGGCAGGAGCATTACAGAGGGGTGGCTTAAAGTGAATGTGAATAAAACAGTGGTTCTGGTGAGCAGTAGGGAAGACAGAGACAGAACAGTAATATAAGAAAGAGGAGGCTTGATTATAAAAAAGGCAGAAAAGTTTAAATATTTGGGATCTACTTTAAGCCAAGAGGAAGGATGTAAGCTGAAGTTGACAGTAGGGGGGGGGGGGGGGGGGGGGGTTGGAAAGAGGTAGCTGGAGTAGTTCGTGATAAGAAAATGCCAATCAAGCTATAAGTCAAGATCTATAGCACAGTGATAAGACCAGTGTTAATGTATGGGCCAGAAACACGGGCGATAGAAGAAAAGATGAAGTACAGATTGAGAGAACATAGTGAGAATATCCGAGGTGAATCATAGGAATATTGCTGCTTGAGAGATTGGAAAATAATGAAATAAGAAGGGCAGGCTTCGTAAAGATTACAGAGCTGATAAGCGAGCCACAACTTAGATGGTATGGACATGTGTTGAGGATGGATGACGAGGAGAGAATGAAGAGGGCTTGGGAGGAACCTATTAGACGAAGAAGATCGAGAGGGAGGCAGAGAATTAGCTGGAAAGATAAAGTGAAGGAAGATAAGGAGAGAAGAGGTTTGGTGGAGGATGATCCTTTGATAGAAGGCAGTGGAGGAAAAGGCGCATCATGCAACCAACCCCTTAACGCAGGGTTAATGATGGGAGAGATTATAGGGTATATAATAACTTAAAAATCTATTTGTGCACTTGTTAATGAAAAACAACGACAAAATACATACTGTTCTAAAAGTGGTGGAGTAACAATTTCTGGACGAAGTAATGAAAGACGATGGAAGACAACACCTGCATCGTGAGTGCCAGCATGAGAGAACATAGCAAGCAAGGCCGGGGTCTGCACACACCGCACAAATGCAGTTATCTCATCTTCAGTTAGCTTCTTGTGAGGTGCAACCTCTGTTTCCCATGATGGTTTTTTATGCCTCTCCCTGTTGTAAGAAATTCAGCTGATGATATACACAGAAATATACAAAACATTACTTCATTCCTTCTGGTCTCTTCTTTACAATATTCATAACACTATTTGTAATGGAAACATTACCATGTTTAAGTAACAGGCATAAAGAATTGAACCTTTTAAGACTAAGAATGGATTGCAGTTTAGGATTCCCCACTTGACTAAAAACCTTACGAAAACTACCACGGCTGATCTGTTCCAAAAGAGAATAATAATACTAAAGATCACCTGTGAAGTCTCCTAATGAAGAGTAAAGTAAGCTTATTCAGGAACTCGTGTAAGAGACGACTCCAGTGACCTGAATTGGAGGGATGATAATACGATTCTAGTGACTTGAATAATCGCTCCAGATGCTGCTGTGTCTTACTACCTCCACCCTACAAAGAACATTGTGTATTAAGTTCAAAATATAATAATGGAATCCCAAAGAATAAAATTAAATAGCTTGAGAGATTCTCGCAACATTTTTCTATTGTTTCCATACAATACATTTCAATTTTAAAGTGACAAAATCAACCTTACTCACCAAGTTTGCAACAATAAACATAGAAGATGAAAACTGTGAAAGTCCATCACCTTTTGTAACTTGTGCTTTCTTGTATGATACAGGCAAGCGGAAGGATCGTAGCACCTGTAATGGCAAATAAAATAAGGGCTTCGTAAGAACTTATTCATCGCAAAAGTTAATGGTCACACTATACTAGTAAAAAATTAAAGTTGAAATTATACCCATATTTCAAACAATAGGCAAAAGCAATGGTAATGTTGATTACAACCTCAATTTATGAGCTGCAGCAACTGATACAAATTAAGGTCTAAATACCCAGTCCTTCTATGTCGCATCAGCTCCCACCTATTGTTTTGTGCAACTCCTTGTAATGAAAACAATAATTGCCCTTCTCCCATGATTTTGTATTAGTTGTGCTTTATTTTTCATTTACTACAGGTTTCTCATCCTTCTGGTGTCATTTTATTGATTCATTAATTCTGTAGTGCTTTGTGACGGGGGAGGGGGTTGCTTTTTTATTTACACAATCCCAGGAGTGGAAATTACTAGCACTGGAGGAAACACACTATCATGTTTTTGCATAACTAAAAACTTTTGTCACCTCTGCTTTGGAATGACAGTTCAAGATTTTCACACTTCATTTACACAAAAGGATTGTAAAATATAGTGTAAAATATTTTCTTTTCCCAATACAAGAGGAAATGGGAAAAAAAAGGGAGTAATGAAATCTGTTGACAGATGGGATTACTGGGGCACACACTGAACTATGAAACAGAGTTTTGAGGGTAGTAAGAATGAAAGTCACTGCAGCTTGGATAAAATACAGACACAGCTACAGAAGCTTATGTTTGTGCAAAGTTTTAAATGCTTTTAGAAAAATCTAGGTACAGTACCTTAGTGAACACCATTGGCAAATATTCTTCCCAATCCACATAACCAATGTTATGCCAAGCTAGTCTTGAAAACAGCCAAAATACATTGTTTTCCCAAAACCAAAGATGACTGTTGTGACAAGCAATCCAGATACCTGAATAGAAAATAAAAGAAATTTTGCAATTTTATGCAGTCAAAACAAAAATGGGAAGTTTGCTCAGTAAAACCCACTAGCACTGAGATGTGATTAACAAGTTTTAAATCATGAAGCAGGCAACAGAGAAATGTACAAGGATCCCAAAGGATGAACCTCAAAAATTGTACAGAAAGCATTTTGCAGGACTACAGCAAAGCCTGTTAACAGTTTTTCATAGAATCTAAGTGTAAAGAAAAAATTGAAGGCTGTCAAAATGGTGAATAATTCCTCAAAAATAATTATCAATATACATAGAATCAAATATGGCTTTCATAGCAAGACTACTGTAATCGCAACAAATACGTGTACTCAAGACATTAAAAGTAACAACTTACCAAGTAACTCATCCTTCCACAAATCCCAGCTCAAATGGGCAAGTTCTGGACTCACGGAAGTTGGGAGAAAAAGTTCTAAATATACCATTGCCTTCTGCATGGACATATCAAAGGGACACATCAGAGGGCGAACTTTCTCCAAGATCTCTGCCGTCGATTCAATGGGAAAATAAGATCGGCAGGCACGTATCATGCTCTCAATCACTCCCTCAGCATTCCTGAAAAATTTGGAAAGTATCCTTGTAATGCAGTAGTGTCTGTCAGATCAACGTGACAGACAATACTTAGGAACACACCTACAATATACAACCCAAAAATAAAGCCTATCACCACAGCAAAAGATCAGGGGCACTATTTTATCATTTTGATCTGTTTGTTGGATTATGAACTGTAAAAATATAATTATAACATCCGACCACCAGTGAAATAAATTCAGTATAATAGACTGCCTATGATTAACTAACAAACTTCCCATCTTGGGACCAAGTAGAAAAGAGGAAATATCATTGTAGCTGTTGCCTATTTACTTTACTGGTAACTTGATTTTTTATTCTTTCTAAATACTGTAATAACATACTTCAAGGTATTTAAGCACCATCAGAGATTAAGATAACCCTTCAACCCCATCAAACCCAAAATTCATCTATACATACTCTCCAACAATCTCATTCCACTATACTTTATACTACCTGAGATAAAGCCATCCGATTAGGTACAGATTAGTAACAAAACAGCACTCATTTTTATAAATATGTGAAGGTAAATCCATACCCAACAGGTATCCAATGGAAAGAATAAAGTAAGCCTTTAGATATTATACTGCAATAAACAGTAATCTATTACTGATAGCTCTGTAACTACAAATGTTGGCAGACACTGACACTTACAGCTGCAATTATGATTAATCTACAACTTCTGTGGGTTCTCACAACTATCAAAATGGTAATATGCAAATCAGTCCCAAAGTTAGGACAGGACTACAAAACACTTCTGTAAACTAAGTATTTTTTCAAAGAATATTTACTGCAAAGTGCAATATTTTAATCTGTAAGTAACAGAAATAAAGTAATACTTGCTCTTAAAAATAATGGGTATAACATCCCACAAATGACTGAAGCCTAATTTTGTGCTAATTGAACAGTGTCAAAGTTAAGGTCTAACTTCAGGAAATATTTGTCACACTGTTCAGTACAGCTGCAGCTTAGCATAGGTGGAGCAGAATAGTGCCTGTATCCTGGTCAAATGAGAGCAAAAATTATTTGCAGTAGTAGATATAAGAGTGGATGCAGATTCACTGGCTAATTCTGTTACACCTACTTTGTGTCATGGAAAATGCAACTACCCAACAGAAGCACTCTACAGTGTACCCTTTAAATTAATAAGCAAATCCTTATCAAAATTCTATGGTAGTAAATATCAGATGTAAGGTAAAAGAATCCCCTTTTTAAATTTCAATGTTTTCTCAAGACAATATTTATATGCAATGTAGCAAATCCACACAAAATCAAACAACGAAAGAATAATAAACACTGAAATGCAGGCTTAGGTGCAATTAATTGTTATAACATGTAATATATTCAAACAACGTTTGACCACTTGCCTCTCTCATTATACCTACAACCACGTGAGCAACCTATAACACCAAGATATTAGCATTTGCATATAGTACAGCTGACTGCATTAATTCAAAGACCCAAAAAAAAAAAAAAAAAAAAAAAAAAAAAAAAAAAAAAAAAAAAAATTATATATATATATATATATATATATATATATATATATATATATATATATATATATATATATATATATATATATATATATATATATATATATATATTATATATATATATTATATATACGTATATATATATATATATATATATATATATATATATATATATATATATATATATATATATATATATATATATATATATATATATATATATATATATATATATATATATATATATATATATATATATATATATATATATATATATATATATATATATATATATATATATATATATATATATATATATATATATATATATATATATATATATATATATATATATATATATTCAATACTGTAC
>NC_061094.1:60229105-60321538 GCF_015104395.2 Macrobrachium nipponense
CAATACTGTACATAAGAAATGAAAAAACTCAAGTTTTATGAATACAGTGCTGAAAACTGAAAGCTAAATCAAAGCACTGATGTTGAGAAATTCTCAAAGTTAAACCAGAGTATTTATGCTGAAAAATGAAAGCGCACTCCTGCATTTTTTCCCATCAATAGAAAAAAATTAAGATATATCATATAAATACCTTACTATCACTGTAAGATGAAAACGAAGCAAGTGTTCACAGACATCGTCACAATATGTATAAATCGCATACACAAGGTTATGTACCATTCTCTACAGAGCTCCAAGCAAGAACCTACTATCATTCTTTGTGGAGAAAACAAGAAAAAAAAAATGCTTGAACATTTAATTCCCTTCCAAAACACAGTTCAACTACTCATCTTTAGAAAATTGGTTACCATCTACATAATCCCTAACCAAACACATTACAATAACCTTATGAAAGCTTTCAACTCGACAAGGTTATTCTTCGTGATGGAAAACATCCTAATGATCATTCAGTGAAAAAGCAAGCTATCAAAGAGTTGATCTAATAGCAACTATGATTGGAATGCCGTTTTAATGAATTGTTATTGTCCAAGAGATGCATAGTCTCCAACTACTAAATATTCTCCAAGGAGTTATTGCCAAGAATAACATGATCTTTAAAGGGGTTTCAGGGCATTGGTACTAGTTATCTCTCTGCTCCCTCTATCACCACAACTAAACATCAAAAATTATTCCATACTGTAATTTTTTCTACAGTCTGCTCATTCTCTTGGAGAAAGAAAGTGACAAACTGTTCCAAAGAACATTCTAATTTTAGAAAAAGCAGGAGTTGCACAGATCAAATATTGTGTCAAGTCATTATAAAATCACCTTCTGATGGTTCTGTTGATTACTAGAAAGCATTTAACAGCACCAACAGTCTTCCATCACTGTGGTATCATCATTAAATACATAGAGCTAATACATAGACAGTACTACCCATGAATGGCATAGGTGCAACATTACATTCATGGACTCTTATCACATGAATTTGCAGTAAACAGTGGGGTACTACAAGGTTGAGTTATGTTACTATTGCCATTTGCCTTTCTCATGGAATTTATAATGGAAAAAGTGGTTAAAGATTAAAGAGAGAGTTTAGTGTGAAGTATGTAATGATAAAAATATGGGAGATATAAATACAGAGATGATCCTTTTTACATCAGAAATAGGATTTATGTTTCAGAGATGATGCTGCTTAATCGGAAGGAGGATTTTTAATTATTATTATTTTTGAAGGTTATTGCTGCTTCAGTGGCATTGATTTTATAGATTCTTCTCTATTCTTCTGATAGAGGATTTCTCGTTGTTACTAGACTGGTAACTTATCTTATTCAAGAGCATAAGCCCTTGATGAATACCAGGCAAGAGGCCTTCCTGATACCAATTACATAATATGAGAAAAAACATCACGAAAGCAGACAATACCATAATGCTGCAGCGAAATACCACCCCATTGCAAGACAACACCACCATCAAAGACAATACTGAAATAGACACCCGGAGTAATACCAGCAGTAACCTCACACAGCTGTCGGCCAATCAAAATTCGGTCCACGGTGATGTCATGCAACCTCGTGATGCCACACAGATGTCGGCAAATCAAAATTCGGCCCGCAGTGACATCCCGCAACCCTGAAGATCGACCAGGTTACAGCAGCACAAATATCAAGTCTAGAGACTGGATTGAAGCCAGTCCCCAACAGCCAATAGGAAACCAGCTCTGTGCGCTCTGAAAACCAAAATTCAGCGCTCAGAAGAACAAGGCTGAACCCTTGATATAAAAGAGAAGACTCTACACCAGCCAAGGTCCCTCAGCCCCTCCACCTGAGAGGATGCCTGGAAGAGCTAGGCGAAACGTCAAGGTAGAATATTTAAGATATTCAAAATAGTATCAGTTTTTGACATACATTTTAGTACATACAGTATTATAATTGACTAATTCTACGGGGTTCACACCTCACATTTCACCGACTTCTGTGAAACAAAATATTTATACTGATTTTATCCCTGCTCTTATGATGCCCAACATATGTGTGTTACTCACCAATCTTAGTAAGGACGAGAAAGCAGCCAATATAAAAAAAACAAAGGAGAACCTCTACAAGATCAATGCTGCTAAAGCAGCAATAAACTTTAACAAGACATGCTTGAAAGAGGGTCTCCAACCCAATTATTATTATTATTTATTAATCATTATTATTATTATTATTTTTATTATTATTATTGTTATTAAGTATATTTTACCTAGACCAGAGATAAGGATTTGCCCGCATTAATAATAAAGTTTAGATTTTATACGTTCATCCTCAGCTTTTGGAAAATTTTATACCTAGATCAACTGAAAATATATCTAGCAATGGGACTAAAAGATAAATACAATCAAAGAAAACCAGAAATAATGAAACAGACGCTAAAAGGGATGTAATACAAAAGACTGATTAAGGAGGTTCAAGTCTTTTAAACATTCATAAACAATGATCTCCACAGGCTCTCTTGAGTTGCAAAAATTAAAAAAAAGGTATATCAACAACAGGCAAGTTGAATGAAATCTGGAAATCAAACATAGGAAAATTACTTATAAAAGTAAGTTAATATTTTTTCTAATACAAACTATATGAAGACATAAATCCTGATATAACATGCTACATCTATGAAATCTTGTCAAATTTTAGAATACAGGATCTATACAGTAACTACAATATACCCTAGTACCAAGAAGTTTCTACTTAAAAAATCATCATATGTACCAACAAATTAATTACTGTTATGTATATTCTAACACTAGAAAATAAGGATCATCTCATAAGGCCAACACAATTCTAAATAAAATAAAAAACTTCTATATTTCTAAGATCAGCTTCTTTAGATAAGTGTACAATATTACTTTCTAAATGCTTCCTCTCCAATTCTTTTGTTCTGTCATTTTATGAGCATTCTCCTATCTACACAACA
Source organism: Macrobrachium nipponense (assembly GCF_015104395.2). NCBI lineage: Eukaryota > Metazoa > Arthropoda > Malacostraca > Decapoda > Palaemonidae > Macrobrachium > Macrobrachium nipponense. Next base: position 60,232,097 of record NC_061094.1, read on the forward strand.
ACAGCATCCAATAATCACTAAACTTTCAATAAGCAAGCTTTGAAGAAATGTTTTTCCCCTTAAATTTTTCATTAAAATTCATGCTACTATCAAACAACTTTACAACATTCGACAACCTTAATCCTAACTACAATCATTCTTATTGGCTGAACCTACTCCAGTTTTGACAGCTTTATCAGCATCTTAACATCCTCTAAGACTATGCAACTATGCACTAAAATCTCAACATTTGTACCAGTCTTGTAGATTATACAATGAAACATTTGCCGTAAAGAGTGATTTTTGATAAATTTTGTTTGTTTGTATGGTTTTTCAACGTTGCATGGAACCAGTGGTTATTCAGCAACGGGACAACGGCTTTATGTGACTACCAAACCACGTCCAGAGTGAACTTCTATCACCAGAAATACATATCTCTGACCCCTCAATGGAATGCCTGAGAATTGAACTCTCAGCCACCGAGGTGGCAAGCCAGGCCAAGACCAAACCGACCACGCCTCTGAGGCACTATACCAATTTTGAAAAGCTTGTATAATACTTCAACTAACCAATAATCAAACTCATGTCTGACGACAACTTTTCAACTACCACACAGCAGACAGATCCTGTTGTGCATCAGTTGGAGATTTGGAGCCCACAGAATCAATAGCATAGTGTGAACCTTTGGATCTTATTAGTTCAAGAATATATACATGATATCTTTGCATACCATATAAGGGTGCCAGCTTGGTGTAAAGCAGAATGAATTAATAGTAACTGGAGTTGTTATACTTTTTCACTAAATAAGCAGATTATCTCTTGGGATAATTTCATGTGTAGGCTTTTCCCTGGATTGAGAATCTTGAAAGAGCAATCCTACATGTGCAGTGTAAACGCAGAAGTTTGATATGCAGTGGACAACAGCAAAATGAGGCCACTTGTTTTTTGTTCCAATTTTGAGGTTTGTATAACTGGATAGTAGAAATTAGCATGCTTTATTGAGACATGCATAATAATTGGGCAGGAAAAATTTACAAAATATGCATGATTATATGATTTGCATATACTGTGAGTAATATAATCATGTATAGTACATGTATATATACAAGTGTAAACATGTATATATACAAGTGAAGTAGTAAACAGGCATTTTGAATAACTATTGGAATGTTCTCTAGTAGTATTCATTTTTTGGAAGAGAAGTTAAAAAAATTTTTTTATTTGATTTAACAAACCTTCCACATATACAATTACTAGCTACACATCATATGTAACATGAACAATCCTGACAGGGAAAACTTTCCACGGGTAGTCAACAAATTGTATGTTTAAATACAAACAATGATCAGCACCTTTACAAGTTAAAAGAATGATGTAATTAAAGTTGAAACCCAAGCAGGGATATTATTTTACTGTAAGCCCTTGACTCACAGACCAAGGCTGTACTAGTCTATGATGAGTGATTTTCCCCAGTTCAATATGCAGCAACTGCAAAAATGACCTACAGCCTCTAAAGAAGAGACTTTAGCTTTTTAGATGTAGCTTCATCCAGACCCAAATTGCAATCCTTTCCACCCCTATCATTTGTATTTAGAGCCTAAATTGCACACAGATTAATAAGGACAAATTTTCAAATGTTCAGACACTATTGAGAAGGTGAAAGAACCTATGCATTAAATAAGAAAGAACTTAGTCTAGCTTTTGGTTATATTGACTGGGATTGTTAGAAAGCCACAGGCAAGTCAATCATCAAGTAAGAATGCCTAAAAATTTTTGAAGAGGAGAATCTCCTGAATATACAAATAAGCAGGATCTAAGATTTGAAAAGGATACCAATGGAATAAGTCAGAAGGGCAAGGATGCTTCCTAAATTTACAAAAAGGAGTCAATGTATCCTAATCAGTTATGACAGAAACTGAGCGAGTTCAGACAATTTACAAATAACTTTTAAAAGTTAGAAATAACTTTAAAAAGGATAGAAGCCTAAGAGCTTTGGTCTTTAAATAATATAATTTCATGTATACTATATCAAATACAAGAGGCCAGTGATTTTGTCCATGTATGCATAATGTAAAGGAAAAAATTCCGAAAGCAATATAAGCAAAGTTTTGACAAAATACATGTGATGCTGGCAAAGGTAAAAAGATGGGAGATCATTTCAATTTCAATTTCAATTTTACTGCAGGAAATTCAAAACTATGCCTTTCATAAATCTAAAAGCATTTGCACTGTCCTCTTATGTTATTTCTATTTAATGATGTTTTCAAATATTTTCAAGATAATGCAATAACATCACCCTCAAGGCAATGAGATTTGATTTTTACAAACAATGGAAAATTCAAAAGATTTACACAATTGTAACGTTCTCAAGTCACAACTGTATACAGACTAAGACTCTTTCTTCTTAAGCTGTATTAAGAACTAGTATTTACGGTACTCCCTATGAAAACATGGAAAAAATGTTCAAATTTAACATTCTAAAATCTCATTTTGAAATTAAAAAACAAATAGTATACCCATAAATGAACTAGGTTACAGAAATAAAGCTGAACACTTAGAATTACAGGAAATAACTAATAAAATTGTGGTGACTTATGATAACTATCCTCCACTTTGAAATGAAAGAACTATACCCATAAATGAAATAAAGTTGCAGAAACAAGGCTGAACACTTAGAATTACAGGTACTAACTAATCATATAATTGAGATGACGTGTGATAATGATTCTTCCTCTTTTTTTTCAGAGAGAGAGAGAGAGAGAGAGAGAGAGAGAGAGAGAGAGAGAGAGAGAGAGAGAGAGAGAGAGAGAGAGAGAGAGAGAGAGAGAGAGAGAGAGAGAGAGAGACCGAGAGAGTCGAATTAGAGGAGAGAAGAAGAGAGAGAGAGAGAGAGAGAGAGATAATTAATCCATAAACTCATAACACAGCATGACAAAAAGGCAACTACGTGACTATTCCTCCATGTTTCCCTCAAATGATGTGATCTACATACTATGCACTGTGTACTATAATGTAAAAACTTTTGAAGCAATGCAGTGTACTGTATCCCCAAAGTACCATGATTACCTGCTAACCAAGCAAACCAGTGAAAATAACTAGAAAAAAGCTCCTACATCAAAATAGGTTAAACCATATGTACAATGTACAACACAATATAATAAATTTGAAATACAAAAGACAACTAATAAATTACAATACAATTTGGTGAAAATGAAACTGAAAAGTTTTGGGCATAAGTAAAGAATTATTTAACATTGCAGAATGCCTGTCTCTTCCATCACAACATTACTCAGCCTCCTTAAATTCTTCATGTTTGTATCGCTATCTTTTTAAATTACAATTTTCTGCCAATTTCCATTTGCAGATTTTGTCTAAAAATCAATATTACACATCCTCCAGCAGTAAAGGACATTTCTGAAATTGCCTGCCACTATAATTTTTCAAACATTACAATTTACAACACAAGTCCTGCTAAATTATATAATTACAGGATTTAAAATTTCACCTCACGTTGAAGGGCATTAAAAATAAGGAATATTCTTTCATATTCTTAATTTCAAGTTATATAATTTGCTACAAATGTTTGAGAATCAGTGGTCTGAGTTACTTGGACCTTCTCATTCTCAAATGTACCACTTATGGTAAATTTTACATTCAAGCCTTTACATATGTAGAACATTTGAGAGATGGAATACAGAAAACCACTTTCCTTCAGTCCCTTAAAGCACAAAGCTGTGATTCATCATAAAACATAAAGGAACATTCATTTTCTTGCAAAAAATATTTCCTAGCATCAGATTATCATTATTATAAATTCAATAAGACCACTGAGTCACATTCGTAGACTATGAAGTGACTTTCGCCTTAATGAAAAGGTGACAATTGGAGCAAGTTACATAGGTTGGGCTGGTAGGGGAGCAGACAGAATGTCAGCGATGGCAAGCAATGCAGCCAGGGATAACGGATGTTGGAAAGAATCTTCAGAACGGCCTGCAGGGGGCAGCATAAGGATTACTGAATGCAATATTCTTTCATGAAGAATACCTTTCCATGAGGAAATCTTTTTTTAATACATTCTTCTTTCTTTACTCCTGTTAATCCTATTACTATGCAATGTTTCAGGATGACACTCAAATTTCAGAAGTACTAAATTTTACCTTTCCTCTAGATGCAAATGTACAATAACTCATTATTTTATTTGTTCTTTCAAAATTTTATGCTAACAAAATTCTTTTATCTCTAGCTTACATTTTATACTGTCACACTGTAGGGTTATACTATCACACTGTAGGACTTACAGTACTATACATCTTGTTCTGTCCACTGCAAAACTTTTACACCTGCAAAATATCCTCAAACATGGGAATTTCTATACAGATCATACTTTATTTTTACATGGCTACAATACACATAAAAGAATTAATTTAAATAATCTGCATTAGTAAGCTTAGAACATAAAACTATTCAATTTTACTTAAATCTTCTGCTGGAACAAAGATTAAAATAAACAAAATTTGGCATACAAATCAATCAATGACTTGTACAAATCCCACTAAATAAAAAAGTTATTTTCCCCCTAAAACGATATTTCTAGAAAATATGAAATCTTTACGTACATATTCATATGCAGAACAAAGTGTTAAGTCAACTAAAGTGTTATAGAAACATGGAACCAAGCATTCACTGGTTACATAAAAACAAAAACCCATACAGCTAACTAAGACAGAATGCAGTAGCACACTATTTTTTTTTTTTTTTAAGTTTCATAAAACTGTTGTTGTTCATGGTTGCTCAAGTGGCTTCAGAACAAGAAAAAGTCATTTTGGTCACACAAATATTACCCAACATTCACCAACACATCTGTCAAATGTTTAGTACCTCTTTTTATGTGGAAAAAAAATAACAAAGCACATCAAAATAGTACCCACTGATTACATGACTAAAAAACAAAAAACAAAAAAAAAACACATTAAAAAGTGAATAGTCTAAAAGATCAGGAAGAATGAGATGGCTTCAGATAACTTACGATATATCCTTTTTACGGCTAATCAAACGACTGGCAGTCCCCCTGGTCCGCCTGAAAGGAGTCATGATGTTGGGATGGTAAAAACAGGGACTGACTCACAGTCAAAAATGTGAACTTGGTTAGGCAGGTAATTATGAGACTATCACAGATTAAACTATAAATGGCAACTCATGAAACAATTTAACTATGCATAACCAGCAATATTTATAACTTCACTGGTTTACACTATCATCTATCAAGCTAACTACTGCTTCAGCCAGTAACTATTCAAATCTGCAATAACCCCCAGTAAAAAGCACACCATTCACCTGAATGTCTAGGCTTAGTTGTTACCCTGTAATACCAGAGAATGGAGAATGAAACTCCTGAATCTATGCCTTACTACAAAGGTTCTTTGTACATTCATATTGATATTAGGATGCATAAAGAGAGACAACTAGGTTGACACATCTGAAAGTCAATATGTATATCAATATAAATTTCAGTAATGTGTACATACTCTATTGTTTGAAGTTATACAATGTCGAAGGTATGCCCTGTAATCAATTCAAACACAGACTGTAAAAGGATAAATAAACAAGAACTCTGTCTTTACTCGAATCTTCAAAGTTAGTGATCTTATTCCAATATTCCACAAAGTGGTAAATTACCAAATTACCAACAAGACACTTAAAAACATTTGCTTTCTAAATCATAAAGTACGTTACACACTAGAAAATAACTTAAAAATTACTTCTTTGCCAATTTAGGATTTGCCTAGGCCCTCAACAAGTCTATAAGCTTCATTCCATGAATAACCTTTCAAAATTTTTTTTAGCTATAATAACTAAGGAAACTAGTTGAACTTCTAACAAAAGACCTATCCCAGAAAACTGGATAAGCCTGGTTTTCACAAAAAGATCTAGAACAGATAATGTTGATGACATCACACTAATAAATAAATGGCTATTTTCAACAACTCTGGGTACTTTTAAAAGAATTTAAGCTTGATCCATTTGAAATCTTTAGCAATGCCATCCTAAATAATAGTAATGTTGACTTTATGATAAAATAAATTTGTAGGTATTTAAAGTTTTTGAAAATCACACCTCAAGTCAATAAAACTAAGTAGAAACCTTTTATACAGATTCCTCCTTTCTTCAGCAACCTAACATGAACAGACACTTAGGGAACCCACATTATATCGGAATTCCTTAAACTAACTCAGTCTAATTCATGCCTTCAATCTCTTCTCTCATCCTATGGAATTACAGCTCTGTACAACTTGTAATGGACACATACTTGCCAAATTACGTATATTATTAAACTGCAAAACCGATTCATCACAGATATCCAAAGAAGATAGTTAAACGAATAGTAAAATAAAGGTAAATATTAAAAAGAACTTCTCTCTCCATAATTGTGAATGTTTCTGACAAAATAAAAACCTTTGAAAACTGGCTACCAGACAAATCAATTAATACTGTTCCCATCAGAATTTTTTTAAAAACCTGAAAAATTGAAAATCTAACTTATTGATAAACTACTAAAAGTTGCTGGTGCATCAGTGTCAGATACACAAATACAATCAGTAGGCAAGTGCCTTTCATATGATTATGGACAACACAATCTACCTTAAAATTTTTCCAGTTGCAAACACTGAATACTGATGTGCAGTACAGTGATAAAAACTACTTCCTGAAAACGATCAAAGTCTTTGGAAAATCACACATTTTTTCAAGCTATTAATCCCATTTTTCATACAAACCCATTATACGTACTTACACTCGGCCATTTAATCTACCCTGAAAGGAGTTACAGATGGTATTTCTCCATTCCTTAAATTCCTCTTTTATACCGTTACTTTTTTCCTTCTCTATATAAATTACCATAATCAATCTTATCTCTTCTCTTAGATTTTGTAAATGCAGAAGTGTCATGAACTTTACAATAGCCCTATCACCACAGGTACCACACGTCTCATGCTACCCTCTAACAACTATGTATACTGCAATTGACATCATACATGTTATTGTACTTGTTAAACTCAAGATCTTTTAGTTAAAAATCCTGTACTATGGCCTTTGAAGTATCCTTAAAACATACAGTAAACTACTGACAGGACAAAACTTACAGCAGAAAGGCTACATTAACAGGTAAACTTGGACAAAAACATTTATAACCTAGCCACCAACCTCAATTCCATTTGTACTCATACAAATTGAATTTTTACAGTACGTATTCATAATCTGGTCTTTGTATCCTGAATAAGTTCACTGAAAGCAAGTTTTAGAAGGTAATGACTGTTACAACTCGCCAGGTGTATGATAAGTAGTTTGCCACTCTACTAAAGACCTGCATTTCATTCCAAAAGATAAAGTTGATCTATACTTTTGACAAAGATTTTCATGCTTAATTAGTCAACAAGTACCCAACTCTGCCACTTTACTAAAGATCTGCATTTTATTCCTGCAGAAGTTGATCTATACTTTTGATTAAGATTTTCATACTTAATAAATCAACATGTACCCAAAAATTTAAAACCTAGACAGTACCACAGGCACTTTACCCATTTTCTAATAGCATTGTCCAGGAACTTCAAGGTTTGCCATCCTTCCCAAACAAGTAAACTGAGGCATAATTGAGGGGAAACACACAGAAAAAAAACTTACAATGAAGAACTGAGGGTATAACTGAGGGTATATAACTACTATCATTTAATGCTGAAAGCAGCAAAATATTTGGAGTAAACAAATAGGCCCAGATATGGAATATGGATTGGAGAAAGTGCAAAACTACTCCACAAAGCACCCTTGTTAACCCATGGCAAATATAGCACAAATTAAGCATAAATTACATTTTGATTTGAAGGAACCATATGATCAATGGGCTGAAAAACTGAAAAAAGCAAGTAGGTACTCACAGTAACAGCGGCAGCAAGCTGTTCCCTAAGCATAAGGCAAAACGACCACCTTACCAATAAATGGACTCTAAGACTAGCAGGGCAACACTGGGAACGCATCCCTTCAGGAGCCAAGGGGGGTGGGAATCGGGGCCTATGATGTGGGGCTTTTCTCCTTGTAAAATTTTTCAAGTTGATTTGACAGAAACTGTTCGCTCAGAGAAAGGATGTTTTATTTTTTATTTTTAATAACTCATCTCTTATATTTCCTAAAACCTTCTGTTACTTCATTCCAGTGAACACCATCTTCTTTGGAAGCTTGAATTGCATGTCAATGGCCCTTGGCCTCGTTCCATATGAATTTGGTTCATCTTCTGAATAATAATACTGTGACAATAATATTAATGGGTTTGTAAGAACAAATGTGAGCAATGAACAGAAATAAAATGTAATATAAATACTGTACATACATCCAAATGGCAGTATTAGAATTATCTAACATCTATTGCCTGTTCTTGTGTCCACACAATCCCTGGCACACAAAGTTGGTGTGAAACATTAAAATGCTGGTAGACCACCCAACACTGATCACATCTGGTTTTCTTTAAAAATCATTAATGCACCATAAAAATTAGCCAAGTTCATCAGCAGACTGAACCTAAAGAATTCTCGAAGAGACTACAATATGTTCATATGTTCTCTCAAAAGCATCCAAAGCATTCTATCAATACCTCCAGTCCAACTTTCATTAACATAAAACAAATGTCCCTTGACATACAAGAAGGTCATCACCTTCACAGTCACTATAAAAAAAGAAAAAAAAACTAAACTATACGCAGCTAATACAATTGTAACATTAACCCGTAGCTTTCTCAACCTTTTTCAAATACAACCAACAATACAAGGAATGAAATAAAAAATTTTCAAGGGCACTGATAGAATAACTACATAATGAGAGACTGACCTGACTTATGGATGATCAAATGCTAAAGTAAAAGTAGAGCTATCCTGTCATTTACAAAGGCATTCAGAACTTGGGACAAAGATGAAAAAACACAACAAGACTTTGCAACAGTGATGTGGTCTTTCTTATACACTATTTTTCAATTACTCCCTCAACAATAAAGGGTTATTTTATCTACACAAAAACAATCTTCATCTTTTTCAATAAAACTAGGAAATTATAATTAAGATGTAAAAGCTTTTTTAACAAGATTATTATGTACTTTCATGCATGCATACCTGTACTAAAAAATACAGGGCCAGAATGTATTCCACATGGATTAATTCTTTATTCCAACATCATTTGAGAAAAATATTACACCCCACTTCAGTGTTCCATAAGCTCTTCTGCTAGGCGAACTCAAAAGACAAACAACACAAAAGAAAAGAAGCACCAAGTTCACCCACCATCCACCATACATTTTCTGAGCAACGTACTTGCAATGCCTAAAACCTCAGCAGAATTAAATCCTCCTTTAAGGAATCCATGACACTGTACACATTCTCTAAACAGCCACTGCAATGCACTACTATAACCATCACCTTCCCTACTCCTCTTACTTATCAAATGGGAAAAAAATACCATGTTAGTAAAAGCATTCTCTAGGTATAAAGGTATCTTGTGAATATACAGGACTGGGATAGAGTAATCTTGTATTTTCCTGAAACCCAACACCTCTACATAGTACGTACTCTCCTCAATAAGAACCCTTCCCAGGTTACCTGGAAGAAATAGTCAGGAGTGAGTGTAGTTTAGCAGTTTAAGAGGGAATTCAGCTGAATGTGGATGCTACTTCGTGCTGTGCATGAGTGGCAACACAAGATCTGGAATACTTTGTATCCCAATGATGTCCATTTTTGACAGCCTTTGCCTCAAGAATCCTTTGAGATGGCTGTTATCTCATGCATTTGTAATAAATGCACTTTGATAACCCCATTTATAATTGCATTTTATGTGTACTCTTTGAGTGGTGCTAACACTAAGACTTTTGGATCTTACAATCCCTAAGCTGTCGAAAGTACGTTTTTATTTTCTATAAATATTCTGAGGAACTTTGTTAAACATCTTTGTGAAGTCTGGGACCACTGAAAGCCTGCCTTTGCCAGAGAGGAAATTGTCCTATACATGTTGGAATCATTTTTGTTCGTTCACTAGCCTCCAAATATTCTACATCCTTACACTTTCTTGAATGTCCACAGTAAATCTCTTCCTTTAAAATGTTGTCTCAATCATTTACACTGGAGCCTTTAAAATTCAAGTTATGTGAAGTGTAAACACATACTACTAAAGACTGCAGAAAGGTGATATAAATAAAAAATCTACAAAAATTTATATATTAAACTAAACATGCCAACATTTTAACTGAAACAGGCAAAGCACTACGTGTTAGGCTAAACATACCAACACTTACAAAGGTGGAACACAACTAAAGCAACAGGCAAGGAAAATGCAATATCAAAAATGAAATAAAACTGCTGAACGTGGGACCAAGAAGGAGGTTATATGCAGTAAGCACTACTTTTGTGATTATTGGATTCATGATTTTTTGCCAATGCATTACTAACTTCACAAAAATCAATATTGATAACTAAATTTAATACATTAGGAAAATAACTTTAGTGATCTCTCCAATCACAATTCAATAGCTCTTAAGAGGCTTCACCAGCAGCCATTTTGCTGTGCTGGAAGAGACACGGAGACATCATGAACATCGATTAAATGACTTGCAAACACTTGTGCAATACTAGCACTGAATCAATCAGCCTCCAGCAATGTTGATGTATACCTTTCCATACTCTAGACGTGTTTTGGGTACCTCACTGAGAATTACCCTAGCAACTTCTGATAATTGAATGTGATGCAAATTTGCTAGAGAGAGAGAGAGAGAGAGAGAGAGAGACCTTACCTTACAGACCTTACAGTTCGTTCGGGTTGCCCCAGGTCCCTCAGTGTGACGCACCTCTAATGTCTACCAGAGAGTTGCTAGTACATCTTCCGGTATATTTTGCATCTTCCAATCTTGGATGGTCTGGGATGCAGTTTAGATATTTGTCGAGCTTATTCTTAAACACATCTACGCTCACTCCTGATATATTCCTCAGATGAGCTGGCAACGCATTGAATAGACGCTGCATTATCGATGCTGGTGTGTAGTGGATTAATGTCCTGTGTGCTTTCCTTATTTTTCCTGGTATTGTTTTGGGCACTATTAATCTACCTCTGCTTGCTCTTTCTGATATTTTTAGTTCCATGATATTTTCTGTTATTCCTTCTATATGTTTCCATGCCTGAATTATCATGTAGCGTTCTCTTCTCCTTTCTAGACTATATAATTTTAATGATTGTAGTCTTTCCAGTAGTCAAGGTCCTTAACTTCTTCTATTCTAGCTGTAAAGGACCTTTGTACACACTCTATTTGTGCAATATCCTTTTGATAGTGTGGGTACCATATCATATTGCAATATTCAAGTGGACTACGAACATATGTTTTATAAAGCTAATCATGTGTTCAGCTTTTCTTGTTTTGCAGTGCCGTAACAACATTCCCATTTTTGCTTTACATTTTGCCAAAAGAATTGCTATTTGATCATTGCATAACATGTTCCTATTCATCATCACACCAAGGTCTTTAACTGCTTCCTTATTTGTGATTGTCTCATTATTAGGTCCCCTATATGCATATAGCTTTCCTTCTCTGTCTCCATAATTTATTGATTCAAATTTATCAGAGTTAAATACCATCCTATTTTCCTCTGCCCAATCATATACTTTAAGGTCTCTTTGTAGAGCGTTCCTATCTTCATCACAAGTAATTTCTCTACTTATTCTTGTGTCATCAGCGAAACTACTCACTACCGAATCCTTAACATTACTGTCTATGTCTTCAATCATAATAACAAACAGTATTGCAGCTAACACCGTACCTTGTGGCACACCGGATATTACCTTGGTTTCATCCGATTTCTCATCGTTTGCAATAACTATCTGTTTTCTGTTGTGTAAAAATTCTTTTAACCATCTTCCTATTTTATCTACGATATTGTGTTTTCTAATTTTCTTTGCTAATATATTATGGTCTACTTTGTCAAAAGCTTTTGCAAAGTCTAGATATACCACATCTGTTTCATTCCGCTTTTCATATTTTTGAATATGTTCTCACGGTGGACTAACAGTTGGGTTTGTGTACTTTTTCCGGGTACGAAACCGTGTTGTCCTATATTAAACAAATTATTTTTTATTAAATGTTTCATAATATTTTTCTTCATTACCCTTTCATACACTTTCATAATATGTGATGTTAGACTCACAGGCTATAATTACTTGCCTCAAGTCTTGATCCACTTTTGAAAGTAGGGGTGATATAGCTAATTTGTGCTCATCATAAATCTTGCCTGTATCTACACTTTGTCTTAATAATATTGCAAGTGGCTTTGCGATAGAATGAACTACTTTCTTTAACAAAATAGCAGGGATTCCATCAGGCCCTGCAGCAGCTCCATTTTTAATTTCATTAATTGCCTGCACAATATCAGCTTCATTAATTTCTATGTCAGCTAAATATTCACTATTTTCGTCCCTTACTTCTATATCATTCTCTTCTTATCTATTCTAGGGGTGAATTCTCTCTATATCGTTCTGCAGTATGTTGCAAATTTCCTTTTTTTTCATTCGTTAATCTCCCTTTCAATTCTCAGAGGGCCTATTTCTATTCTTCTTTTATTCATCTTCTTCGCATATGAGTATAATAGTTTGGGGTTTTGCTTGATATTTAATAGAGGTTTTTCTTCCAAGTCCCGTTTTTCATTTTCTTTGATTGTATAATCTTTTGTTCTGCATTTTCTATCTTACTTTTTAGTTCTATAACTTTCCATGCATTTTTTTCTTTTGCAAGACCTTTTTTCCACTTTCTGATTTTCTGGAACAAGATCCTTCTGTCTCTTGGTATGCATGAATGATGTTTACTTTTCTTCTTCGGTATATACTTATCCACTATTTTCTCTAATATATAATATCTCCGTATTTACTCTTATGTCATCGCTTACGAAAATGTTATCCCAATCTTTGTTAATTCTTCATTTATTTCTGACCATTTTATATTTTTACTGTAGAAGTTGTATTTTCCATATCCTTCCCACTTTTTCATTTCTTGCTTATCTCTGTTTTCACTTGCTTTGGGTAATGAACTGTTTAATTCTATGACATTATGGTCTGAAATACTCGCATTATAAACTATTATTTCTTTAACATAATTCACCTCGTTCACAAATACTAGGTCCAAAGTATTTTCCTTTCTTGTTGGCAGGTGATTTATTTGTTGAATGTTGTATTCTAGTAGCATATCTAATAGCTTTTCGAATTGCCTCTTATCTTCTGCACTACTATTACTCTCTTTTTTATATGTATAAGTACATCCACAATCTCCTATTCGTTCTTTCCATTCTACGAAAGGAAAGTTGAAGTCACCAGATAGGAGAATAGTCCAGTCCTTGTGATTTCTACATATATCATCCAATTTTTCAATTATTAAGTCAAACTCTTTAGTATTAGGAGGTCTATATATTACTATGTTCATTAATTTTTCAGATTCAAATTCTACCGCTATTAGTTCACATTCTGAGTTACTATATTTCTCATATATTTTTCCTTGTTTTTTGTGTGCTTTCCCATATATTGCGGTTCCCCCTTGATTCCTATTTTTTCTATCTGATCTATAAGTTTGGAACCCTTTTATTTGATCATCATTCCCAGTCTCTTGGGAATACCATGGTTTCACTTATATCATATATCTATTTTCTTTTCAATTTGGGTTAGTTCTTCTAAGTACTCTATTTTTTTTTTGAGTTACTCGTAACTAAACCCTGCGCATTCATCACTATGATGGTTTGCGTGTTTTCTCCTTCATTTAATATTGGTAGTAATAAGGATTTTCCCATGTCTCTTTCCTGTTCTGGTATGTTGTTCTTTTTTTCATTTCCAGAAATTCTGTCATTAAAAAATCCAACTTTTCCATAATATTTGATCTTCCTTCATCATAATTATTCATTTTGTGTCAATCTGCAATTTTCTCCGTTTCTGCAATATCCTCTTGCATAATAAATACAGTTATTATCCCTTAAGTAGAATTTTGGAGCTGATGCATTGAAATTTTTTGCTGACATCTTTGCATATCTCCAATTGGTGGTTTGCTTTTCTCTTTTACCTGATATTCTTGATTTCTCTCTTATTTGTTTCTTTCTTATTTTGGATTTTATTACTTGGTTGGTTATTTATTTGATTATGATCATGGCTACAGGGTGCATATATTTGCATTTTTTGTCGAACTTACATCCTTTTCCTTCTTTTAGGTTTTTGCATATTTTTGGATGCAGATCTCTGCAATCATCCCCATATCATCAAGGTATGCACATTTACCATATATTTCATAGTTGTGACATACCTTAGGATGTTTGTAGTAACATCTTTCTCCAAATCTGCAATTCCCTCTTTCAAAAGGTTGCAGATTTTGTCTTTCTTGTCTATTTTCTCCTCGTTTCCCGCATTGTGTAGATCTGGGTAGAGCCTCTTCGGGATTTGCTTTTATGTTGCCATATCGTAATTTATTTCTTCGTAGGTATGCAGGCTTTATTGCCTCATATGTAGTATCAATGAGTATCTCTGCATCCATACTTTTATCTTGTTCTTTGTTTTCCTTATTTTTTTTTGTCATTTCATTTTTGTTTACTTCTCTTCCGTTTTCCTCTTCTTCTTCTTCTTCTTCCTCTTCTCTTCTTCTTCATCCTCAACTATTTGTACATTCAATCTTGATTTAATAGCATTGTCTATCATGATAGACATGTTGAACAAAAAATTCTTGTATCTTTTCTCATATCTTGTATTACCTCAGCACACTGTGGATGGGTCGGAATGTTGCATGCAGCACATTTTCTGATTAGGTTTTGTGGATTGACTATGCTATACCAAACCTTACACAGTTTGCATGCTTTTGGCATTCTTTTTCCTATGCGTCAATTAGGATATTCACAAGATTCACCTTATCATTTTCTTTGTCGGAATATGTTGGTTTATGTATATTTTCTTTATGAGTCTCTTGACCACTTGGATTTTATTTGGAACTTCTTCAATTATTTTCAAGATGTTTTCATTAGATTTGTTCCAGTTTGAAGGATTATATCCTTCTAATATATCTATGAATGCTTTTGTATCTTTTTGTTAGGACTGTTGCTGATTTCATAGATGAGAAATGCCAGTTCCCTTCCTGCTACCTCATCGTATTGCGAATCTGCTAAAAAACACGATAAATTACACCATCTCTTCCACAGTTGGAACTTACTGCCATCTTGTTCTGATTTACAGTATTACACTTGATAAACTAACTTAGAAGACGCTTTATCCTACTATTTTCACACTAATCTTATCACCGATAGTTCACGAACACTTCTAGATATTTCTCAAATTCTAGTCGTATGTTAAACTTGTGATATCTGTTGATTAATCTGACTTCACGCGGGAACGTCTCACCAAGCAAGATGGCTACTAGGGGGGAGAGAGAGAGAGAGAGAGAGAGAGAGAGAGAGAGTAGAGAGAGAGAAGGAGAGAGAGAGAGAGAGAGAGAGAGAGAGAGAGAGAGAGAGAGTGTGTCAAAGCTTTGTTTTATATGCAAATGTTGAGACTTTAGTACAGCAACAAATGAGTCAAAGCCCTTCAAATTATTGCCTTTATTGCTGAAAGTCTTAATGTCTTTCTTCACTGCCAAGGGGATAACCAGCACACATGAATCAGTCATGGGAGAGAGAGAGGGGACCCTAACCATCTGGGTTCAGGATATGAGCCAGAGACAAGCCAGTTTATCCTTACCAGTAATAGCAAAGGCCACAACTATGTAAGCTGATTTTCATGAGCTGGATGTCACGGTCAGTATGGGAGCTGTCAAAAGCCAATTTGCATTTTTGTTGTTGTTGACACACACAGAAATTGCAAGCTGATAAGGAGGCTACTAAGACTTTTTATTTTTAAGAGATCCTGAAGTAACAGATTTCTTGTAGTTAAGGAGCCATGCAAGCCTTGAATTGGATGAAATCTATGGCATTTCTAACTTGGAAATTCATGGAAATTCAATTAAATAAAGCAAATTCACTAAACTTTATGCAAAGCAACAAAAAAAAATTAGTTTCAGCAATTAACAAGAAAACAACTGGTAAGCATAGAAGCTGACATTTATACCTAAACCATAGTGCCTCTTTACTTTCAGAAATGCCCATGGAAACCTCAATAAATGCTGGAGAAATATTGGCAGCCATTTCAATCACCATTATTTTTGTTGCCAAATGTGTAATCATTTCTCACTTCTTTCTTGTATAAATCCCATTTTAAGTCTTAATCTAAGGCCTTTACCATTTTCTGGCCCCTGACACATGCCTTCATCTGTTAATCATTTTCTAACAGCCGCTCTCCCCTTCTCATCCTATACCCAACCCTTTTCATCATTTAAGCTTTCAGTCTATTTCCAAATTAATGGTCACTAAGTCTTGACAACCTTACTTAACAGCGTAGTCCTCAATGCACTACATAAAAATCTTATCATTTTCTAGCAATACCAATTAAAAATGACAAATTTGTAACAATTTGTATTTTTCATAACTAACAAACCTGATGTCTTAACATCAGGATTAACTAGCGCCAAGCTAGGAGTCCGGTTAAAAACAATAAAAAAAAATTGTAAATGGCAGGAATCTGTGGCATCTGAAACTTAATAGTTGAGGTGGAAGGGAGAACCAACATGTTTGGCATCTGAAACTTAATAGTTGAGGTGGAGGCGAGAATCACCATGTTTTTCACTAACTAGAATTCCTCTTTTGCTTTATAAACACCTTGATTCTTTGGCTCCTAAATTTTCTCTCCGCCCTTGTAAACTCTCTTTTCCTATTCTTTTCCCTACATAAACTTCTTTGCTAATCCTATACCAGAGTTTGACGTTTACATCTTCTTCCGTCCGTAATCGAAAACTGTTTCCTGGCCACCATACATTTTTCTAAATACCAATCACCAAATTCTAATTTTTTAAAGCTTTCTTTTAGCTTTCTGCCACACTTTTTTATATTTGTTGACAATTTCTTCAGACATTCTGCTAGTGATTTAATATAATTTTATTTGCTCAACATTCTGGAACCATTACTGATGAAACATGTTTGCCAAAATCTGCAGCTGACTAAGGACGATTCAGTACATATCGAGTTCATGAGACTACAAAAGTACAGTTTCCAGACATAAATAAAAAAACTAACAAGAAATACTTGGAAAAGAGGAATTACAAAGGAGTCCAGATAAGAGGATATCAAACCAATTCATCTAATAAGTATTTAACCCTCTTACGCCGATTGGACGTATTAAACGTCGAGTCAAAATGTCTCCCGTATGCCGATTGGACGTATCATACGTCGGCTCAAAAAAGTTTTTTTTAAAAAATTTTAAAATCGCAGGAAAAAATACTTAGGCCTACCAGCCGAAAACTTTTGTATCACGCGCCTTGGGGGATGCTGGGAGTTCACGGATCAAGGCGTTGTTTTGTTTACAATCGTTACGCAGCGCGCAAGCGCGAATTTCTTTCTTATCGCACTAAAAAGTATCAGTGACACATCTCGGAAATTATTTCGTCACTTTGACATCAATTATTGCACCATTTTAAATTATCCTTTACATGAAGTATTATATATGAAAATGTGCGCAATTTCATGCACAATACAACTAAAAAATACTCATGATTGTAGCTTTTTATCAATTTTGAAATATTTTCATATAAATAACGATAAGTGCAAAAATTTCAACCTTCGGTCAACTTTGACTCTACAGAAATGGTCGAGAAACGCAATTGTAAGCTAAAATTCTTATATTATAGTAATATTCAATCATTTGCCTTCATTTTGCAACAAATTGGACGTCTCTAGCACAATATTTTCGATTTATGGTGAATTTATGAAAAAACTTTTTCCTTACGTTCGTGCGATAACTCTTCCGAGAAATTTTTTTCGTGCGATTGTCCCTAATGTTTTGCACCCTTTTAAATTTGCCGTTACATAAAGTTTTATATATGGAAATGTGCGCAATTTCATGCACACAACAAAAGACAACCCATGGTTGTAGCTTTTATCATTTTGAAATATTTTCATATAAATAACGTTAAGTGCAAGAAAAAATTTCAACTTTTCGGTCAGCTTTGGACTTCACCCGAAATGCGGTTCGAAAAACGCAATTGTAAAGCTTAAAAACTACTTATATTCTAGTAATATTCAATCCATTTACCATTCATTTTGCAACGACTTGGAAGTCTCTAGCACAATATTTTGATTTATGGTGAATTTATGAAAAAAAAAAAAAATTACGTTCGCGCGGTAACTCTTCCGAAAAAATCAGAATTTTTTGTGCGATTGTCGAAATGTTTGCACCATTTAAAATTAGCTGTTTCATAAAGTTTTATATATTAAAATGTGCGCAATTTCCATGTAGAATACAACTAAAAATGATTGAAGGTTGTAGCTTTTCTCTTTTTTCGAAATATTTGCATATAAATCACGATAAATAGAAAAAAAACAAAAAAAAACCACGTTCGGTCAAATTTGACTCTACCGAAATAGTTGAAAAACGCAATTGTAAGCTAAAACTCTTACGGCCTAGTAATATTTCCGTCATGTTTCTCATTTTGAAACAAATTTGAAGTCTCTAAAACAATATTGTGATTTATGGTGAATTTTTGAAAAATATATTTACCTTCACTCCGCGCGCCGATTCGCGGCCGCAAGTCTCCGAAATACGTACATGGCATTATCCTAATATTTGCTCCTTTTCATATTAGCCTTTTTATAGAGTTTCATATATCAAAATGTGCGCAAATTCATGAAGAATACAATAAAAAATAATTGAAGGTTGTAGCTTTTTCCATCTTCGAAATATGTGCATATGAAAAAATATATATATTAAAATTTCGACATTCGGTCAATTTAACTCGTCCGAAATGGTCGAATCTGCAATTCTAATCTAAACTCTTACAGTATCGTAATCCAATCATTTGTCTTAATTCGAAACAAATTGGAAGTCTCTAGAAACATTATTTAGAATTACGGTGAATTTTGAAAAAAATATTTTTTTGCGTCCGCGCGTTACGAATTCGTACATCATTTTGTGGATAATATTTTTTCCGGTGTTACTTTTATTGTTTTACAATGTATTATATATCAAAATGATCGCAATTTAGTGTACAATACAACGCAAAAAAAAAGTAACTGGTTAGCTTTGACCGTTTTCTGCACAGCGTGATTTGAATCAATTATGTATGAATTTTTTTTTTTTCGCTACCATATATCGCATTATTTACATATGATAATGATATTATTTTTGTTCATTTCGGATTGGTTGTTTCGATTCTAAACTTCAGGCAATGACAAAAAAAGGAGCCAAAAATGAACTCTTAATCTTCAAAAGTACGCGCGCTGTAATTTTTTGAAAAAATTATTTTTTCCACTTCCGCGCTCACTCCAAACCAGGCCCGGCATACGGGAGACGTTTTGATTTTTAGGGCTCCGGCTTAAGAGGGTTAACTGGGTCCCACCACCAGATTTACAGCTTGTGACAAAAAAAAAAAAAAAAAAAAAAAAAAAAAAAAAAAAAAAAAAAAAAATCAAAAACTAAATGCCTCTTAAACACGAACAGGTCTGAACCATCTCCATTCACTTTAATATGATAACTCTAAAGGCAATACATTCAAAATATGCTTATTTTATAAATATAACAAATTACTGAAAAGCACTCCCTACAAAGGCCCTAACCAAATACCTACTGTACACATAAATCAGGGCCCGTATCATATAGGTACCATACACTTTCCACTCGTTTTTCATTACAGCAGCTAAAGCCATCACTACAGAAGTAAGTTTTTGCGACTTCTCGAAATGAATTTTTTTTATATTTCACAATCAGCCATATTTTTTAATATAACAACAATTTAAAAGTGTCTTGTTGGCATTTTTAGAACATACAACATCACACTTTTCAGTCTTCAAGAAACTCCTTTACTGGACATCTATCCTAAAGGCATTTTTGATCCGGTGGTTTTTCATGCTATAGTTCAAAGAAGCTTGTGATTCAGGTTTAAGATGAAATCAAGCAGTAATAATTTTCAAATGGCTTTGGATACAAACCATTGCCTCAAAAGGCCAAATACTTTAGGATGGAGTAAACAATTATACTTTTATGCACCTGCTAAAAAGAATTGTCTTCTCATCCTACAGAGTGGGAGCCCCTCAAGAAGAAACAGACTTCTCACATCTTTAACAACAACTTATTAGTGCACCCCTTTTTCAATTATTTTAAAATATAAAATCTTTCTTTTTTTGCCATTATAAATGTCTACTGTACTTAAACAAACAAGCACTAAATACAGTATTTCTATTACTTTAAGAAGGGCTAACCGAAGCATTTTTTTTAATAAAGAGGATTCTGGAATGTTGTTCCTCTGTATGGGTTAGTTGGTTAATATTACATAAGAGTCTCATGCTAGCATGTGATTGTTTTGGACTAAGAAAGGGACGTGGCTGATCTAAAGACCAAGGTATACTACTTGCTTAGCAAAGCATTAGTATTAACAGTCTATAGTTGTCAAAAGATTCTCAGTGTTAGATCATTTTCAAATGATTTTAACAGGAAGACATACAAATCCCAAAATTAAGATTCAAAGGGAGGGAGAGGAGCTTCTAAGCACTGATAAGTATTGTGGCCTAGAGACATCTTCTGCAAAGGCATGAAAAAGTATAGACCACTTTAGTAATGGAAGATTTTAATGAAGGCTAGTAGGAGGGAATGAAAATAAATATCTTTGAAGCAAACAATTTGCTGCAAACAAAATCTCAACATATCACCTAACAAATGAAATAAAAACATCCACAAGGGATTTAACAAGCAAAAAGAAAATGAAAGAGGAAGGTAAAAAACCCAGGAATAACAGGAAATAGGAAAAAAAAAAAAAAAAATATAGTATAAATAAGAAGGCAATTTCTCATTGATGATCGGTACAAACATAGAAGATAATGGTATAACCCACTTAAAGAGTTCTCTCACCCAATAGGGTAATAGAATGATAACAATGTGTATCTAATCATCCACTTTGTATCATAGTCTTATAGTGTGTGGAACAGTGGTTCATCCTTCTTTAAATGTGTCACATACATTTGCTCTCAGTTCCTGATTCCAAGCTTCTCTTTTGATAGCATTAAAAAGCATAATGATGGCATGAATAGTTCTACCGAGATTTTTCAAACACAGAAAACAACTAACTTATCTATGATGCCTCACTATACAGTAGTCGCAAATAGTAATAAATAAGTAAAAAGCCACAATAATGTATATGAATGACTTTTTTTTTTCAAATACAAAAAAAGGTTAAAGAAGGGAGCTTTTGACCATTTGAACACCTTGAGCAAATGGTTGAAAGATCACTTTTTTTAACCTTATGTATTTTGAAAAATAGATATTGTTATGATACAATAAAGTTTTATGCATACTTACCTGGCAGGTATATATAGCTGTATTTTCTGAAGTCCGACAGAATTTAAAAACTTCCGACACACGCAGTGGTCGGCCAGGTGGTTAGTACCCATTCCCGCCGGCTGGGAGGCGGGTATCAGGAACCATTCCCATTTTCTATTCATAATTTTTATTTCCACTGTCCCCTGAGGGGAGGTGGGTGGGTACTTGATATATATATATCTGCCAGTTAAGTATGAACAAACTTTATTGTATCATAACAATATCATTTTGCTCATGAACTTACCTGTCAGATATATATATATAGTTGAACCCCACCGTTGGAGGTGGGAAGGGACAGAATAGAAGGATTTTGGGACACAAATGCATGCAGATGATTTACATCTTGGTTCCACCTGTTAGCATAGCCGACTTCGTGATTACTGTCACCCAAGTCTGCTTCTGCTTTACTATGAGTTGCCAGCGAGGTAGAGACCTATAAAGCTGGTGCACTCCAGATGATCTGTCAACGGGGGCGTGACCACAATGTGACTAGACCATATTGACCATACCATGAGGGCTAAGAAGTAAAATAAAATATATATATAATATTATATATATCACCACCTGACCGAACCTAGCCAAAGTTAATGTGTTGTTTAACTAAGGCTTCAAGAGAGTTAAGAAGTCGCCCTGTTGTCAGCGACTCCACAACTAAATTAAGAGCTCTTCCTAACCATTTCTACAGGATAGGATGAGTAGTACTTCTTGCCCCCAAGATTGTGTCTGCAGACCACGTATGGCCCTAGCGAGCAGCAGATCTCATATGCCATCTTCACATCTCGCAGGGAGTGTGAAGTGAACCCAGAGTTGCTTCGCTAAAACATGGTACTCAGGATGTTGCTGAGTGCCATGCTCTGTTGAAATGCTTCCGAGGCCGCGCCCTCACCTCGTGAGCATTCAGATAAAAAAGCTTTCAAATCTTTGTGCAAACACAATGAAGGAGCATTTTTTGAAAGAACTCCTTAACCCTAAAACCAGGGTGTACTTCGATATGGCAAGTCTGGTCTTTTTCGGAACACTGCAGATTGCCCGACTGACTTCGACTTTCTTGATTTTAAGTAGATAAAACTTGAGAGACCTGACAGGGCACAGGACTCTCTCTGGCTCCTGCCCACTAACTTGTGCCATCCTTGCTTCCAAGATCCTGGCCCAAGGACAAAAAGGGTTTCCATTCTTAGGCCATAACGAAAGGCTTAGAGAGCACACCTCCTTGTGTTCTCTAAAGCCAAAACTTGTGACGATGGCTTAAAATTCTCACTAACCCTCTTTGTCGTATCTAGGGTGGTTAGAAGAAGGCCTTCCTGATCACATACAAGAAGTTAACAGGCAGGAGAGGTTCGAATGCTTTGACATCAAGAACTTCAGACTACGTCTAAGTTCCATATTGAAAGCTTCGATCCGGAAATGCACAGTCTGTACTAAAGTCAGGTGAACGACCAGTTGACCAGTCAGACGAATCAAGGACAGCAAGGCTGTACCCTGAAGACCAAAAGGCACTATTCTTAGCTGAAGGATGATTGTCTGGACTGCCTGGGCGATTCAATCTAAGCAAACCTTGGGGGTGTATCAACGCAGCCCAACGTCGTCCGCAATCGACTTCGTCAATAAGAAACTCAGGGCTACTATATGTCACCTGATCTCGCACGAGTGTCTGACTCCGAGAAAACAGGCGAGACAAAAAGTAGATGGTGAGCTAGAATCGAGATTCCACAGACCTCAATGATCGTGAAGGTCTTTGTTGTTTGACAGATGCAAATCTGTCAAACAACATTCTCTGTTGTCTGTTCGCACTGGCAGAATTTTCAAAACTCTCGGCAAACCGCTAGACCATGGTAGTTCAGGTGATCTCCCCCACGTGCTCCCGTGGCGCTGGTACTTGGAACTATTCCCGTTTTCCTCAGATTTTCTCTGAACCCTGTCTCCTGAGGGGAGGAGGGTGGGAATTTATTATATATCCTGCCATGGTAAGTATGCATAAAACTTTATTGTATCATAACAATATCATTTTTTATGCATGACACTTACCTGGCAGGTATATATATAGCTGATTGACACATTTGGAGGTGGGTCACAGACAGCAACATCGTCATAATTCAAAAAATTAAATATTTTTAAAATTATTTATTAAATTCCTTACCTGCTAAGGTAGCTGACTTCGTAGTCCTGCCTCTTAGCCTGCTAAACTTAGTAGCTCTCAACTAGGATGTGACCTGTTTGTTGAGAAAGCTAATAACAAGGGTCTGACAACTGGACGACAATTTGTTGACAGGAAACCCTAGCCCTCTCTTACCATGGCATTCATGCTAGGATAAGTTAGACCACCTGAACCACACACAAAGCTAACGTAACACATTACACTTCACATACTGAAGAGGAAATAACCCTCTCAGACAACCATAAAAAGAACAACACTTAATTAAAATACCTAGCATGTTAGTAATCTATCGTTGCTGCCGTCGATCGAGACGATTCGTACGGACTTTTTGCAATCCTGTAACGACCTCTAGATGATCGTTACATTCTACGCCTGTTGTTTATAATAGGCTCTTTCTCGTAAACTCGAGCAGGGACCCGAGAAGATGACTTCTTAAGATATGAGAGAGCTGTGGAATATCAGAGTTGATGTGGACCAACTGGTTCCAAAAACTCGTTTCGAGGACTGGAGGGACGACCGAATTGCATTTACTTCTTTCAGATTAAGATCCAGGGACATCTGAAACACTATCCAGATGTCCGGCACCTTCTTTCTATCTGACGCACTGAGAGATGTTCAGAATAATTCCTAGATCTTGAATAATATTTCAGTTTCCCGGTAGGAAAAAACTGTGGTCTGAATTGCAGTCTATTCGGGGAGGGAAACAAACTTCTTCAGGAAGGAAATGGTCCCCCAGCAAGCTCATCCATTCCTCCCCGAGTATGCTTACTTCCCTATAAGGCTGCGCTTTGCCTAAGCAGGAGAGCATATAAAAGTGCAATGTTGCGGTAAACTCGTAGTTCTATACCGTGCGGTAAACGAGCACCGAAAGGATTAAGAGATAACTCTGTTGAACATAGTAAGGCAAAACCAATGCAACGTTTATTCATTCACGTAAGAAATCCCCTCAATCTTAGGCTAAAGTCCGTGATTGTAGGACAGAGATACAGTTAGTCAGTCAATCCCGCAGGAGAGACGTAACCGCCAGCACAGAGATACGGTTAGTCAGTCAATCCCGCAGGAGAGAGAGGCGTAACCTACAGCGTATGACAGCCCGATCTGTTACTGGCTCGGTTGGAACTTGGACAGTCAGACACAGCAGCAGCCAGCAGCTTACGAACGTCGTCTCTTAACTTTATGTCTGGGTTGCCAGCTACCTATTCTACGAAGAAATAGGTCCGTTAGTTTTTTGAACAAAAAGAGACTCTCAAGCTGGTATATTTAAGCGAAACAGAAAACGCTAAATATAGATGCGTTTGTGTCGTCAGAACACTACCATACAACGGTAAAAGATAAAATCGGAAAACTCCTGGAAAGGCTGCAGGGAGTGACGAATTAAATGTCCTTAAAATAGTAGACAATAGACCTCTCGGTTGCCATCCGAAGAGGTAACTACAGCAAGCGTGTATGACTTGAACCAACCAGTAGTAAAATAACGCAAGGCAAAAAATTTTATTATATCACAATAAAGTTTGTTCATACTTACCTGGCAGACATATATATAGCTGAATTCGGAAATACAGCTACATACAATATCTGACAGGCAAGTTTCATGAACAAAACTTAGAGAAACGAAGCAGACAGCTCAAGCTTCTTAAGATACTGGACATAAGCGTTCATTGACGTAGTCTACAAGTCTATTTCTTGTACGAGTCTGCGAATGAGGAAGGAGAGCTCTTCCGAACCTTGTCCTTATTCGCTTACGCAATATCAAGTTAATGAGATGTTGTCAATGAGAAACTAACCCATTAACGGTACAGAGAGATTTGATTTTTGTCAATGAGGGGAGACCCACTTACTTGACAAAACGATAGTATATTGTCAATGGGGGAAAGTCACTGAATTGACAAAACGTAATCCAGGAAGTCGAGCCTTTTAGTTTTTTCGATTCCCGTCTCAAACAAGGAAGGACAAGAATCCTGTAGAGACTGGGCTTACGGTAGGTAGAACGACGATACTCAATCGGCATGGAAGTCTCGAACTAGAAACATAACCAAAATCTATCATCTGAAAAACCCTTTCAGATGGTCTAAAAAGCTTTAAATTTATTAGCAGTATGGCAAAGGAAGTCCTGTCTTGCGCTTTCCTGAAGAGCGTCCTTTTGATGAGTGCCTTTGCAAGAATCCTACTGAACGTTGCCGAAAATCCTGACGTTCAGGGACGTCGAGCCTTTACATAACCCGTAACTGTCTTATCTCAAAGTCTTGACTGAGGTAGAGAAAACGAGATCTTCCCTTGAGCTTTCTTTAACTCCATCCACCTTTGCGAAAAGCAATATAATATTGACAGAGACCTCTTGAATTCACGAAACCCGAGGGGGTCTTGCTGGGTTTCGAAGACGAAGTTCTGTTCACTTCCTTGAGGCTCAAATCTTAAACAAGAGCTTGAAGAGTTCAACAGAAACGTTCTGGTGCGCGCTCGGCGTCCACTGGCGAGGACGCTCGGCGTCCTGGTGCGCGCTCGGCGTCCACTGGCGAGGACGCTCGGCATCCTGGTGCGCGCTCGGCGGCCACTGGCGAGGACGCTCGGCGTCCACTGGTGAGTGCGTCCATCCGCGCGTTCCTGTTCAAGCCGATCGTCCAAATAAGCGTGCAGAAAAGCGTCACTGCTCCTGACAGGCGTCAAAACAAGCGAGAGAAACTGCCTTCTTTTTCCTATTTCTTGGTGGAAAGAAGTACACGTGATCAGGCAACTTTCGCCTTCTTACTTCTCACAGAAACACATAACGAGGGAGAAGGGACGTGAAGCGTCCTCTCTATAAAGCTTCTTAGAGGGAGCGAGTCCTTCCGAGAGCTCCAACCCTTGTGCGGGGAGGACGCCTCGGAGGACGAGAAGCAATCTTTCAGGATTCGTGCATGTGCACGCACTTTGGCAGTCTGGGGATTTTCATCAGAAACTGCCGAAGGCACGCCAGATCGGTGGGGTTCCCTGTAACCCTCCTCGGCTTTCGACATGCCCTCTCCATTGGTTCTGGGACGTTCGACAGAGGTCTAGACCTAGAGGCGTTTTATTTAAGACCGATCTGACGCACCCTCCACTACACAAGGGGCACTGTCACTGCACTTAGCCACTCACTATTGCTCTCTAAAGCAAGCACTTTCGATTCTAAGTTACGAATCGAAATAGTATAAGAGAAAGGGCAATAACCTCTACAGACTGTTTTAGGGCCCGAAGGCAACATTACAGGGTTAGGCGTAACAAAAACAGAAGTAGAACTCTTCACAACAATGAAGGAGAGCGATCACCTCTCGCAGACATAGTCATAACCCGTAGGCCATACTACAGCGTTAGGCAAAATAAAGTCTACCGGAAGGTTTAGCAGTATCACTACCCTGACTTTCGTAATTGATTAATTGCGTACATACTAAACAAACTTTTTCCTTACGGAATTAGACACGTTTACTGATTAATTGCGTTTACTGATTAATTGCGCCCCCCAAGTGCGGAACTACCGAAGCTTTCGGTAGCCACACCCTATCTTTGCAGACAACACCCTCTGAAACTAGCCTAACTAGATTCAGATATCTTATGCAAAAATGAATCAAATTCAAATCAATTTAGATAGCGTATGCCTAGCCACAAATCCAAGTAAATAAATTAAAAGACAATTAGGATACTTAGCGGCAAATGAAGTTTCCAAAATCCTAAGCCGGAGGTACTGAAAACAGGTGTTTTCAGTACCGGCGACAGAAAATTTATGAATAGAAAATGGGAATGGTTCCTGATACCCGCCTCCCAGCGGCGGGAATGGGTACTAAACACCTGGCCGACCACTGCGTGTGGTCGGAAGTTTTTTAAATTCTGTCGGACTTCAGAAAATAAACAGCTATATAGTATACCTGCCAGGTAAGTGTCATGCATAAAAATAGTCACTCATATAGTATGTACATTATTGTGGCTTTTTATTTATTGATACTTAGCTTATCAGCCTAAATCCAAACACTGATAAATTACAACATACAAGATAATAACGATACTCTTTACATCATTTTAACTATGCCTAACAAAACACTTACTGATAAAGTTTAGTGTTATCCTTCTTCACAGCATTAGAAAAAGCCAATATACAAGTATGTAATAGTATAAAATGTGATGTTTGAATCTCCCCATCCTAAGACAAGTACACTAACGAAGACTTGTCCACCAAGACTTCACATAGTTTCATTTAGAAACTACTCTTAATAAAGCTTTCAGAACCGTTTTGAAATGTGATTACATGACACTAACCAACTCTACAAAAGAGTAATTCTCAAAATGTTTGCTGGTCATTTGCTAAGTGCCAAACTGGTCACCTAGTAAGAAGTTCTCGAGAGCGAAGCTAAATTTCAATTTTAAAACCCTCAGAAACAATGCCTTCAAAAATTTACATTACAGTAACTACTAATGAATTTCAGGACACAGACATACCTAAAACGTGTAGAAAAATTTCACTTCTGTACATTCACAATTGCATTATTGAAAATTTACTTTTTCAAATAATAGTTTGCACAAAAACGGCCACACGAGAGGCACTTTAGTCCCCAGAGACAATAATGAAAAATTAGAATCTTTAAACACAAACTTCCTAAACCAGACATTTACTGAATCTTTACATTTCATGACAGTTAAAAGTAAATACTATGCTATAACTTTCTGGTAAGGTACACTGTCACCATGTCACCTACAATCATAAATGGCAGAATTTTTCTAATTACAAAGAACAGCTTTTAAAGTACCTCTGCAAATTAAAACACTAATGAAATGGCCTTACATTTGTACTAAGACCAAAATGGGTCTATCTACTTCAAAATCCCATTGGCAGAATAAATTAGCCAAGAAGAACCTCTACACAAGTACTTCTGTAGGTAAAACTAGTGAAATGGCCTTTAATTTGTAAGGTCAAAATGAGTCCTATTCTTTTCATAGTGACACTATGCAAGACCTTTTGGTTATACGTACAATGCAACCATCCTAACAGCATAATAAAAAAAAATAACACTATCAAGAGACTAAAGTGCCTTACCTACTACATGTACCAAAGGTAAAAAATTAAACATGAACAGGAGGACTGATATGAGAATTTCTAATTAATTTTAGCATTAACCTCCATTATTTAAATCTAAAGCCTACTACCTTCCTAGGTGGTCTCTTGCTCAATCTGACTACAGTGCTTCAAAAAGATAAATACGTAAATAAATAAATATGAGTTTACTTCACAGTTTCATGAAAACCTGTCCTAGACGTTCAACATAAGTCTTAATCAAGTTGAAAAGGAAACAGTGATACTTTCAAAATAATTTGCAAAAACTTGCCTGATGCCAGTCCCTTTGAAAAGGTCATGAGCACGTACAATAATCAGTAAATTATATTGTTTAAAAACATAAATCAGGAAATAAATCAATAAAAGACAAAATGTAATGAAATTATGATGTATTCTCAAATGAATACTGTAGAATAGTTTAGAAAAAGCTTATTTACTACAAAAATAAAAGTCAACCAAGGAAAGCAGTAGGCTGTGTGTGCTTTCATGTAGGTTTCATTTTGAAATAATTCTCATTTTTCCTTAAGTTTTACCAATGAATCACTATAATTTACTCAAATTGTATTATGTACAGTATATGCCATGCTCTTTCCTTCCTGGGAATAAAATGTGAGGGAACAGATAAAAAAAAAAAAAAAACTATAGTAAAGTAAAACCAACAGTTGGCATGCAAGCTGAATCTGACAAAAACGAAAATAAAACAAAAAATTAACAAACAGAATAAAAGATTTAAAAGCTAAGTGCACATCTTCTGCCATCAACTTACGACGGAAGCATCAGCATGCCGATGGTGTTGTACGAGTTGTAGAAGAGGGATTCATACAGTTGAAAGAGTGGTTTCCAATCTAACACCAGATCGCCAGGAGCCAGCAATTCTTTTTTCCTGCAAGATTACAATTTTTTCTTTTAAAAACCAACACTAATATAGTATACAACAAACATACTGATGAAAAACCAATCCCCATACAAAATAAAATTGCCAGACCTACACTATATCTTTAAACCACAGTATTTATAGCAGTGTCAACCAATCTATGACAGAGCAAGCAAAAATGTGAATTAGCAATTTTATAAAATAAGGCAGTTTCTCTACTAGTGAAATCCTTACTTCAAGAGTATTGTCAGCATCTGAGCAAATTTGGCAGTAACCCAAAATTCCTGGTTGAGAATAACACTCAACTCGTATAGTAACTTCACAAAGAGGATGTGGTCGTCTTTGGACATGCACACTCCATAAAGCTTGACAAATCTGCAAAGAAAGAATACAATAATTACATTGGTTCCCAAATGACATGACTTTTCCATTCCAACTATGATACTTAGCACCTACAAGGGCAATCTACTTCATTACAGAATTCCTTTTGCTTTCAGAAATGAGAAAAAAAAAAAATGAAATTGATAAGGTCCTCAAAATTCAAAAAATTGAAAAGAAAGTTATGACACTGCAAAAGTCAATCAAAAAGCGGTGCCTTCCCTCTCAATAAAACCACCATTCTGAGCCAGAATAATGAAGGTTAGAGAATGAAAAAATATTGTAACCATAACATTTTATGAAAAAATATTGTAACTATAACATTTCTATTTTAACTACGGTATATAGTACTGCACAATTTATTTTCTTAAATTAGTCTCATATGTAAACCACAAAATAAAAACTTAAAACACTGACAGAACCAACTTCCACTAGCGAGTTAAAACTGTCATAACAATAAAACTCTGGTATCATTTTTCTCATGATATTACACACTAACACAAACTTTTTTTTTTATTAAGAGAGGTTTCAAACATTGAATTCACCCTTGAATATCAGAGATAGTTTGCCATCTGAAACATTTTTTTGTTGGGAGACCTAAATAACTATCAAAAGGTTAATGCTAATATATATACCTATCTAAATATCTATCACAAAGTTAATACAAATGCCTAAATATCTATCACAAGGTTAAAACACATCATCTGCAATCTTTAACAATGTAGTAAATATGTTGCACAAAATCATCTAACACAGCTCCCCAAAAACCAATGCTCGAAAGGAGGGTATCTAGAAAATCTCGAGACTTCTCAGCAACTAACAGCATTCCGAGTTTGCAACACAATCACGAACCTGAGAATGAATCCACTACTTTCCAAGAGCCAAAAGTGTTACAAAGGGCTGGGCAACTTCTCAACACATTATGATAAGGATAAGGCTAACAGAAAAAGTCTTGCTTTGGTGCCCAAGTTAGGCAGCAGAATTCACACCTTACTTCCTAAGCTACAAGGTGGGCATGAATGCTCAAAAGTCAGAAGAGCATAGTCAACTCTACTACGATACAAAGGTTCATATCCTTATTTCAAAAGACTTTGCTCAAGGCAGAGCAACAGGTTGTATCATACATACTAACAGAAAGCTTGTCTCAACAAAGGCGGATGAGTAAGTCCATGATCTGAGCAAGTAGCTCAAACCAAAATGAGGTAGTATATATTCTCCTGATGGAGCACATACAAGCTATTCTTGTCATCTGAATGGGTGGATAAAACTACACATAACTGACATACCAGGAGAGATTAAATCCAGCCTTAGGATATATCAAGCAAGAGATCCCTGCTATTCCTTGCCTTATGTCAATATGAACAGGTTACAAACAGGACCAACTAAGCTCCATAACATGAAAATAAGATTAGTCATGCACATGACCTGAAAATAAGACCAGTCATGCCCATGACAGGGCAAATTACAACAACCAAGCCCATGACAGGACAAATAGGAACAACCACGCCTACAAGGCCATATAGGATCAACCTTGGGCCTCATGACAACAAATAAGATCAGGTCAAACTGGGTCACTAAGCTGCTCAGCTGCTCACAGGACAAAGCATCATCAACCATGCACCTAACAGGTCAATCACCCTTGTATCATTAGAATATGTCCACCTCATACTCCCTATCATTAGACTAAATGACATGTGACAAAAATGCAACAGGAATGATATATAAAGCCCTGACAAACTAGATATGCCAATATAGTACTGACAGCATTGATAGGTCAACTCCTGACAAGTAAGGAAGGAAGGAAGGGACCACCCACATTGTTTCATACAGAATTGACAAGGCAACCCTAACTGAACAGGTGGTGCAACCCCCAACAAGACAGAATACAACCCACAATCCACAACACAACATGAGGCCAACTGCATTACTGTAAAGTATATGAACATTAAGATATGGGAAATAAGATTATGCATAACTCTGGAAGAACAACAAGCCAAACAAGCCCCAACCTTAAGATGTAGCCTAATTTAGGCTGTCAAACCAAAACTAGGGCACTGTCAACCACACACTATCTAAAGGAGGAAGAAGAGAGAAAACTCCCAAGTTGCACCAAGAAGTAAAAGTTTGAAAAGTTGGACAGCACGCCTGAAAAAATGAAGCAAGAATGGAGATAAAGTAAAATGCTTAAAAGTGGATGCAGCTCAGGGCCAAAGGGGCAGTACCAACACCCTTTAGTAAAGACCCTTAAAGGCTATGTTACTTACTGCAGTTTATATTACCCTTGAGGTCAGACCTAAAACTAATCGCTTACACCAAATGGATGTCAAGTTTTGGCTCTACTGCCCACATACAACATACTAATATATGTTTCTAAAGCTACTGTCTAAATATGACAAACTGATCAATACCACTGCCATCTGGGCACCGAAGATATTCCTCCATTTCACAGGCATCTTTTTTTTTTTACATAAGCCTGACGGTACATAGCTGTAAAGTGCCAGGAAAAAAAAAAAAACTTGCCTGCCTCAACACAGCCTGTACCTTACTACCTACTAGGCTACTAACCTACTATGCATATGGTAGGCTAAGGCTAGCTTCCAAATTCACTGGCCAAATTAAAAATGTGAAAATATCAATGGCCTAAGCATTGTCATTGCAGGATGTTAGCATATGACAAGAGGATAAAAAATAAATTTAGGACAAAAGGATAAAAAACAAATTATCTTAGAACTTCTCTGGGTTACCTATGTATTACATACCTATGATGGTAAAGGCACGGGATATATAGGTTAGTGTAGGATACAGGATTACTGAGGTTTCATAGTACATATGGTAGTATAGTCATAGGTTATATAGGCTAGTGTAGGGTACAGGATTGTCGAGGTCTTGTTGTATGTATGTTTGTTTAGGCATAGGTTACCTACTATATAGCTATAGGATAGAGTAGGGTACAGGATTGTAAAGGTTTTGTAGTACATATGGTTGCATACACACAATTTATATAGTAGGCTTTCATAATGCGGATGGTTGTACAGGCATAGATTATAGTATATAAGCTAGTGTATGGTACAGGATTATCAAGGTTTCGTAGTACTATGTATGCTGTATAGGCACAGATTACATAGGCTAGCATTGAGTACAAACTCGTCAGGGTTCCTAAGGTTTCGTAGTACGTATGGTTAGCCTAGATACTAGTAGGTATAGGCCTACCTAGTAAGCATGGCTTTTAGGGGGAAACATCACAACAGGCCAACCCTCATCACGGTAGACGGGTCTTATTCACTCGATATTTAATTGGTGAAACATGAATACAATTGCAACTCTAAGCATACCATTTAAAAGACTGAAGTTTCGTCAACATATTGTGATATATGAAAGCCCCATACGAACTAAAATAAGCATGTGAGCTCTTCGTAAAATATGTTTCAAGGCAGTTTTGAAATCCAATATGGCGGCTACGTTTTTCATGGACGGTTCTCATCAGTGACGGCCACCATCTTTCCCCAGCCTTCCCAGCACTCATTTGAACAATGTTAGCGTATGTATGTAACGTTTATTGATCTTACTCAAGATAGCAGTTGTAATCAGCACAATAAAACAACATTTTGTTGCCTATATTAGTGAAAGTATGAAACTTGTTATTCCCGGGGTTATGGTTGGAACTGAATTCATTCTTACCTTGTAATCGGCGGTTTTTATCCTTACTGCCATCACAACTGAAACTCCACAGTGCTTATTTGATTGTTATTATACACATTTTGGTCTCAGTTCACTCCACATTGCACTTTAAAACCCGTTGCTGTTCCTGGTTTCTAAGCGCGCGCGCCATAAACACAATTACAAACAGCAGACGACGACAGACGACGAAACTGCAAAGTTTTATTCCCTAAACTGTTTACTTTACTCGTTATTTAGTTTAAATTACATTATTTAAAAATTTTGATTTAATTCATGTATATTATCCCTTTTTGCAACCAAATTACCCCGAAAAATTACAGATATTTCTAACGTAGATAAAATCAAATGTTTCTAACGTTTTCGTACATCTGGCTGCCGAAAACCATAGAGGAACGAATACGGAAAAGTGCATAGAGGGAACGACTACTTTTTTTTTTTTTTTTTTGCTTTTTTGTTTTTGCTAGCACTTTTCATTGATTTCAGTCTTTATTAGTATTTTGAATTTCTTAAATAATCGTATGCCAGAAATAATGTAACCTTTAATGTTTGCATGCTTTAATGTTTGCATGCTAAGAATGGCAAAATCATCGTTGCCACATTAGTGGAGGCTTCACACATACGCCGTTCCATTATTATAAAACTGTTTCATGAATTCTAGTGTCATAGTAATGCAATAATGATAAAATTGCTTTAATATTTATGTATATATACTTCCAATACATAGCCTAATTTCACCAATTTCAACGTTTTGTTTTATAGTCTTATACCCAGTTGGAGGGTCAATGTTCGTTACTAAAGAATCTGTAACCTCCTTAAGTCGTTCAGTTGACATAGTAAACCTGAGCCATATTTTCACTCGCTGAAATGACGATATCCGGGTGAGGGGCAAGTGGGCCCATCCCTTTGCCCTACGTGATGTACCCATGTTCGTTATTACTAACTAATATAATATTTATTACCTGCAATATAAACTGTTGTGCATGAAAATTTTTTTAATATTTTTAAACTAAAATTAGAGCATACATAAACCACACAAATTGTCATAAAAATGAAACATAAATCAAGTGGCTATTATTGTTTAAACATGTCTTCGTGATGAAAATTAGCGCACGCACGGATTCCTTCCCAACCTCTCTCCAAAATATTTACCCAACACAAAACCAGCATTCACAAAGGGTCCCCCAACCATGTAGGGTATATAGGAGGTTAATAATTAACAATAAACAACACAACCTCATCATCAGCAACACTATACGCTATGAGGGAGACATGTCTGCCAAATTTTCAAAACAAAACAAACTTTACACTTGTGTGACAGACCTTTGAATGGTTTTCGAGACAAACCCTGAGGCTATAATTATTGGATTATAGGGATTTTCATTTCCAGGTATTTTAATGTCCCTTCCTATTCCGTCCTCTCTCTCCTCTCTCTGCTCTCTCTCTCTCTCTCTCTCTCTCATTTTTTAAATTTTACATAACCTATGTCCTGCTTAACTATTTTGCGAGCACTAGTAGATGCACCTACATTCATCATTATGACTGAATTAAAAACTTGAAAGTATTTTTAATTAATGCTATACAAGTATGAAATATATTTTCTTGTTCATTTTTCGAATTACGATAAAAGAAACAGAGAGAGAGAGAGATGAGAGAGAGAGAGAGAAGAGAGAGAGAGAAGAGAGAGAGAGAGAGTTGAGTGGATCAGTGTATATATCGGTCAATGGGCAGGTAACAACCGAGTGAATCGTTAGATATATCCACCAATGTAAACTACTATTATTAGATAGATAGATGGAAAAATCATAGAAAATAAGTTTAAACTGCAACAACTTTCAGAGAGAGAGAAGGGAAGGTGAAGGAAGAAGAAGGACAGAGGGGTGGCGGTGGAGGTGGGGGGAAAGGGTAGGTGGAGCTGTTTACTGGTGTGTTCCTATCCATTTTCTGGATAATGGAGTTTTGGTCTATTAGTACAAGGACAAGTGTAGTTATTCTTTACGATTAGTGATTCACGATACCCTTATAAATTACGGCACTGGGGGTAATGCACTAAAGAAAAATCTCGTTCTGTTACGAGTGTTCGTTACAGAAATAGGTATTGCCCAAAAACGTGCTTGCACTGTCTCTGAAAACCCATAGTAGACATGCTGACTTAGTTGTCAATCAAGTTTTTTTAATAACCAAGTATTTTTTACAAGCTAGCTAATGAATAAATTTTTTGCTCAGTCCAAAACATATGCCCCTCAATGCTAACTTTCCTCTTTTAACGCTTTCTGGTCATTGCAAATTCGGCCCCATAATTTCTTATGGTGCGAAAACAGACAGAGGCCCTGGACCGAAACGATTGCGTCACACTACGGCGATAATCCAGCAGTAAAACATCTTCATATATCCAAAAAGTAATAAAGATATATATGCGCATTACGATAATAACAATTACATGTATAGCTGATAACAATCTGCATGAATAACTGGTAAACTGTTCTGCAATGACAGTTGAGTATAGCAATTATTTACAATAGGTACGAAAGTCAAGATGTCGTGACGTCATAATACAGAACTTGAAAGAACGTTCTAATTCAGAAAAATAATTACTTAAATTTGAGTCAGAGTCGAGTTAATTTTTCAATAACGAATATTTTCAAATTAATCATCATAAATATGTAAAATATTGATGTTTTACTACTTATTTAAAAAATTAGCCAAGAGACGCTTCTCGTCATCTTCTACCCAAACAGCTGTTTTACGCCCGATGGCTTGTTGTTGATGAGAAATCGTGTTTCGATTGTTGTGATAAAGTGCTCCAGCGTCTGTGGGTACAAGTGGTGTGCGGATTTATCACAGGAAATGTTAGTTTATTGACACAAGCTACTCCGTAAACATCGAGATGGCGTCATCTTCTAAATACCTCGAGTTGTAAGTAAAATGTTGAACGCATTTTTGGTGAGATTTGCACTACGTTTGAGACCGTTTTCAGTACCCTCTGTTTAAATCTTAAAATTTGGCCTTAATTTCTAACTTTGGAGAAAATACTTACTTCGAAAGGAGAGTAGAGGTCTTTAGCTCCGTTTCTCACCAACAACAAGTCGTGACTGATGCCCATCTCGGGTGTCAGGACGCGTTATAATGTACTTTTTCGGAGGGTGGCTTGCATTGATGGTAGGTGGCCTGCTTGGCCTGCTCTGATGATCTACCCTAAAATGCTACTGGGGGGGTAAAGGCTTGTCAAGGTTTCCTGGTAAATATGGTTGTGTAGGAATGGGTTAGTAGTACCTAGCCTATATAGGCTATAAGCTGGTGTAGGGTACAAGTTTGTTGAGGTTTTGTAGTACGTATGGTTGTATACAAGACATAAGTTATACAGGCTAGTGAAAGGTTGAAGGCTTGTCAAAGTTTTGTAATAGGCTAGTACATATGGTTGTAAAGGCATGGGTTATACAAGCTAGTGTAGGGTGTAGGGTTGTGGCGGTTTCACAGTAGTACGGTTGTAACGTCATACCTAGGTTAATACTAAATGGGTAGGCTATTACCTATGTGCCTACAGAAATCCTCACCTCGACAACCTGGCCACCCAATGTATACATCCCGGCCTGATGTCGTGCAGGACCACAGCCTTGGACAAATTCTCCTTAATCCCCTGCAGCTGCTGTAAGATCTCGGGTCCTATGTCCTCCCCGTACGGCAGGAGCTTATTGTACACGACGTACTTTTGGGGCGTGAAGCCCAGATCGAGTTCGTCGTCCTTCATGTCGCTGCAGGAGGACGTCATTCACCTTCGAGAGATCCTACGACGGGGACGTCATCCCCTTGCGGGAGATCCTATTTGGGCCGTGGACGTCAAATTCACCTTAGGGAGTCTTACGACGAGGACGTCATTCGCTCCAGGAGCTCCTACGACGCGGACGTCAAATTCTCCTAAGGGTGATCCTATGTAAAGGACGTCAAATTCGCCTTCGGAAGATCCTACGACAAAGTACTATTCACCATCGGGAGATCCTGCTGGGACGAGAATGTCAAAATTCACCTTCGGATGATTCTACGGAACGACGAGTCCTTCCACTCTTTCCTTCTTGTCAGACAACACGTTTTAAACTGAGAAAAATACTCTGAACACTTGTAACTCGGTTTATCTCTCCTCGCACTTTCACACACAATGATTAGCAGCGATCGTTGACCGCTGCCATGTTGTTTACGTCACTTCTCGTTCCTACTACGTATTGGTCAGGAGAGAGCAACACACCCCCTCTACCACCCCATGGCCCCTAGGGGCTCTTGGCACCGTTCTCTTCCTAAGGGTACAAGAGCAACACAGTGCGGTTACATATAAATGCGTTGTTACAAAGCTCTCTCTCTTTGTGCCCCCCGCCCCCCTTGACGGAGGTGAATCAAGATTAAAGCTTTAAAAAAAAAGGACTGAGGCGTAGTTATATGTTCCGAAGGGAAGACGCAGATGCACTGAATAATGTTCTGCTAGGTGTGCTTTTTCAAAGCGGCCATATGTACCGGGCAAATAAAATAAAATAAACATATGCAATAAGCGCGTATGACATCTCTTGTGGTTCCCACTCCCGGAACAAAGACAAATCAAGATTACTATTTAAAAAGGAGTGTTGACGCGTAGTTATATATCCCGGAACAAAGAAGCAAATGCTTAAAACAGCTTCGTCAACTGTGCTTTTTCCAAAGCGGCCATATGCACGAGCTTTTAACTAAACACTCGTAATACCCGTATATGACATCTCAACCGAATGGCTTTGTTGACATCACCAGCTGCCTGATTTGAGTCTTTGGACCTTGGGTTGGGAGATACATGCCCACCTCCAACCCGCTTAGACGGAAATGCCCAGGTACGTAAACGTTCTCGAGCAGACGACGCTCAGCTGTTTCCCAAACTTGTCATCTCGCAGAACCCGAATGGTTCCGTTCATTTCCGATGATCATGCGTTATCAAACATCGACATCATTAAAATAAGTATTTATGGTGGGGGTGGGGGAAGCTTGTGTTAAAGTTACTTAAATAACTTCCAGATGATTTACAATAGGGACGGATGCAGCAATTCCTCCCAAGTCGACAGTTCCCAAGATTTAAGAAGTCATTTTCATTTTATTATAGTAACACAAACACTGTTTTGTTTTCTTTTAGCGTTTTCTTTTAGAATTCTAAATTTTTTCCTCTCTGCTAGAGAAACTTTTATTTTAGTACCGACGGCAGGCAGTTGCAAGCCAAAAGCACAGCTTTCACATGTCAGGATTAACCTTGCAAGCAGAGGCAATGAACCTTGGAGTGAAAAGCATGAAGAACTGAAGATGCACCGTCTGCATAAATAGTGCCATTGTGCTGCAGAGTTTTAAACTCTACCAACGCAAATGTAAGCAGCGTCGTGTGAATGTAACTGTTACGAAATTCCCTGAATTTACTTTGTTACCTAATTACACTTCCAACAAAATAGATGTTTTAGGTTTTAAGGTGCTTCACAAAATGCGTAAATACAGCACAGCCTTTCGACATCACATATGGTATTAAGAATGTCACTTCTTGTCGGATACAGCTGCTACAGCAAGGAGCGTAGGCGTAGGGATATTCGAACTGGATTTAAACGTATCACTCGGTAAAGTAACCCTGCAGTTGTCACATTGAATGACTGGACTTGTTTTGGGCTTTTAAAAGTGGACGCGTTCTTACATAGGCTCTCTCTCTCTCTCTCTCTCTCTCTCTCTCTCTCTCTCTCTCTCTATATATATATATATATATATATATATATATATATATATATATATGTGTGTGTGTGGGTGTGTGTGTATTAGTATATATATATATATATATATATATATATATATATATATATATATATATATATATATATATATATATATTACTATTCTAAACGCCATTTATTCTCAATCGGACTTTCTCTCAGGCCCGTTCCTCCAGCTCCCATGTCACTGCATCGATTATCCGTGATTTTTATTCGTTTCTTCTGTATCCTGCTCTACTTCCGTAATCCTTTCTTTCTTCTACATTTTCCTACACATTTTGGCATTGTAGAAGCTTGCAGATTGAGTTAATATAGCTCTGGTTTGATACGAGGGAATGGGTTCACTCAAAGCAAAAGAAGGAGAAGAAGAAAAGAAACTCAAACCGTGTCATGAAGGCAATGAAAGGGACATATTTATCACCGACGAAGCGATAAAAACCGCCTCTAAAGGGAAAAAAACTGGAATTCATGGCAAGCAAGTTACTCTAGAGAGAGAGAGAGAGAGAGAGAGAGAGAGAGAGCTCTGTAGCAGGTTATAAAATACAGTCACAGTGCGATCGATCCCAGGTTTATTGATGGAGTATAACGTCCGCAGTTCGTATGATAAATTGTCACACTGGAGACGCGAGCGGGGGATCCATGCAGCTGATTGTGGTGTCATTAGGCCTATATTTTCATCCAGTTTGAGGTTTATAAGTGATTTGAGCTTCGTGTTTAGACAAATTATTCAGTCCTGTTTCCTTGTGTATGTATGTATGTATGCATGCATAGTATATGTATGTACAAAAGAGAGCTGAAGAAGGAAGAGATGAGGATGATGACTCAAGACCTTAATGCAACTGGAATCTGATGGTGAATACCGTATCTTCATTTCGTAAATGCTTACTTATGGGCAACTGTGTAATATCCCCATTTATAATATGATGAAGCAGTTTTATGGCACAGTATTTCATCATAATTCGTCCTAGATTTCTTAACAGGCCGGCTTGTGAAAGCTAAGCTTTAAATATGTTTTTACCATCGAGTTAATTAGTAGGTCATATAGATTTTTTAGTCATAGAATGAGTAGATAGATGGCGCCTCACATATCACATTTTTGAGAGATAAATAGTGATAGCTCTAACAAAACACACACACACCCATAGACCCCAGGCTGGGGCCCATTGCACCCCTGATATAAACTGAAAATTAGAAATCACACACACACACACACACATATATATATATATATATATATATATATATATATATATATATATATATATATATATATATATATGTGTGTGTGTGTGTGTGTGTGTGTGTGTGTGTGTGTTTATGTGCTTATATATTACTTATTGTTTTCGTATTTCCGTGTCTGAGCATACGAATTGATTTCGTGCGTGAGTTCGTTCGTCTACTGTCTTGCATGACTATATTCTTGACCGTTCTTTTACAGTGTTTCATGACTTCCTTCTGTTGTTTAGCTCCTTTGTATTACTATCGATGGTATATTGTACATTTTAGCTTCTTGCATAATTTTTTAGAAGAATAATGATCAGGATGTCTGCTCCTGACTTCATGTCTGAAATAATACAACTGTTGTTTGCTAAATCAGTCCTGTCATAGGTTTTTCCTACAAGAGAGACTTCTTTCAGTGTGTTCGTTATCAGTGTGTGTGACTGTGTGTGCATTAATACGTAAACAACATTATCCTATGTGGTTCCTGAGTGTATACATGCCCGATTATACGCACATACACACACGTACAAGCACACATAGTGAATAAGAATGGTATTCTTTTACTAGAGGTAATTACACCTTGACGTTAAGCCATAGGTCTAAAGTAACTAGGTGAACTCTCTCTCCTCTCTCTCTCTCTCCTGTTCCTCGAGTCAGCTCTGACAAACCAGTAAAAGTGATATTAAACCACGACGTGGTAAAGCAAGGCTCAGTAAACGATTGCTCTAGAGAGCATGGGAGCCGTTATTTGGGGAGTCAGACAACGGAATTTTATTTTATTTTTTTAAAATTGAAATATGCATTGCAATTGATCTGATGTTTTATCACTGTCGCAGTCTGATTCGTTTTCGCTTGTACTGGATCAGATCACTTTGCAATACGGGGTATCTTAGTTCGTAAAAAGTCAAGGATACGGTTTTTATACCTAAATTCACACACACAGATATATATATATATATATATATATATATATATATATATATATATATATATATATATATATATATATATATCTTGCAATTCCACAATGGTCCCGTGGGTGAAGTATATAAGAGATCCTCACGTGAAAATGAAAGGAGGTACCAAGACCTTCAACTTTTATTCCAAAGTCATCTTCAGGGTACTGAAGATGACTTGTTTGGGTAATAAAAGTTGAAAGTCTTGGTACCTCCTTCTTTCATTTTCATGTGAGGATCTCTTATATATATATATATATATATATATATATATATATATATATATATATATATATACATATATATGCAAACATTAGAAGTGTATGCACATCGTTTCTTATGATTGAGCCTTGATTAACGAAAGTGCTCACGAAAGAAACATTCATACATAGACGCATATTTATTTACATAGATAGCTACATTGCATCCGTATACCTATAGATTCATTGACGGTAACAGCTCCCTCGTCTACTAGCACAATCCAGTTGCCAACCAAAACTGGCGAGGCAGCGTGATACCGCATTTATGTCGTCGAATCCCGAGTGCTGACGAAACAGCCGAGAGTAGATTGCTTATCAATTTGCAAGAAGGACAGAAATAAGGAAAAATGTGGAGTGGCAAAGAATAACAAGGACCAAGTTGCTGGCATTTTAAATTTGTTTATAGGTTTTACGAATTTTTACACGAAAACAAAGATGCTTGTATTGTACGCCTAAGTTTAAGTTAGTAACTCCACGTAAGAGAGAGAGAGAGAGAGAGAGGAGAGAGAGAGAGAGAGAGAGAGAGAGAGAGAGAGAGAGAGACTTCTGTCCATGCGTTTCATTCCCGATTGAAGGTAAAGCGTGGTGGGTACCAAACATAGGTATACCCAGGATGATCCTGGGTATACCCATTGACATGAAGATGGATCTTAAGTAGACTACTGGGTCGTAATCGGGAAGCGAGACCTAGACCTATAATGTGAGCGGGAGATAAGTATACAAATCAGCCATATTGCCCAATGTGGGATCGCTAGATTCTTATGCCAATATATATATATATATATATATATAGATATATATATATATATATATATATATATATATATATATATATTAGAGCTCCCACAATGGGCAATATAGCTAAGTTGTATATACTCCGCTCGCTCACAAAGTAGGTCTATGTATAGCTTCCATTACGTCCCACGTTTACTAAAGAGCCACCTTTCTGTCTGTGTCTATATATATATATATATATATATATATATATATATATATATATATATGACTGGTAAAAATGTTCTGTTATAACAAAATTCCATCTAATAAAAGGAGTCCATAAAAACACCAAAATATATAGAGAGAAAGACTATATTTCAGAGACTGCTGTCTCCCTCATCAGATA
Organism: Macrobrachium nipponense; assembly: GCF_015104395.2. NCBI lineage: Eukaryota > Metazoa > Arthropoda > Malacostraca > Decapoda > Palaemonidae > Macrobrachium > Macrobrachium nipponense. The sequence goes on from NC_061094.1 coordinate 60,275,016, forward strand.
GATGAATGCGAAAAGTTACAGAAAAGGTGGTATTTATACCAAGAGGTCCATCCACAGGTAAGCCAATTTAGGTCACTCCCGCTGATAATCTTCCTTTAATCTTCTTAAGTGTCGGTTGAATGAAAACCTGGTCGATGACATCTGAGTCCCATGCTCCCTTTGAGAGGCAGGTAATGAATATCTCAAAGGGAGCATGGGACTCAGATGTCATCGACCAGGTTTTCATTCAACCGACACTTAAGAAGATCAAAGGAAGATTATCAGCGGGAGTGACCTAAATTGGCTTACCTGTGGATGGACCTCTTGGTATAAATGCCACCTTTTCTGTAACTTTTCTCATTCATCTACCTGAAGAGGGAGACAGCAGTCTCTGAAATATAGTAGTTCTCTCTATATATTTTGGTGTTTTTATGGGCTCCTTTTATTAGATGGAATTTTGTTATAACAGAACATTTTTACCAGTTGGACCAAACAAAGACTTCTTTCAGTTTTCTTCTGAAGAGTGCTATAGCTAGGCATTGTTAGTAAAATGACCATAGGATGGATTTCAAAAACAGTAGGCTTATATACAAAAGCAATAAAATTAGTCACAGGAGGGTAGTAGAAGGAGCACTCATCAGAGAGATTAAAGTAATAGAAGGAAACAAAGGTTTCACCTCAGAAGATCCCATAGGCCGAGCTTTGATATTAAAAGAAGTTAAGATTGATCCTGCTGACCTGGAGATTAGGTTTTCTGCCCAACAGACTTTTGGTGACCACACCCTTACCACAAGGGTTAATCCCATCGACCATCAGCTCAGGATATCAGAGCGACAAGAGGGGATTAGCAACTCTCAAGGAAACCAGAACAGCCATCACATAAATGACAGCTCAACGAGAAGAAGTTCCAGAAGACTGCTGGGCCTTGACCCAGGCTGACAACCCAAACATCTCTTGAAAATGGGCCACAGATAGGGCCTGAAAGTACTCGAGTGTGGAGTAAAATTAAACGTAAATACTTAGAAGTAAACAGGTTACACAGTGATTTTGTGGGTTTCTTTTTCAATTTTTACCGGTCATATACGTGTATATAGATATATCTATATATATATATATATATATATATATAATATATATTAATATTATTAATATTATATATAATATATATATTATATTGTAGTGTACACAGCTCATGACGAAAGGCCAACACACAACGCACAGAGTCCATACATAAGTATGCTCTTGTCCGTGGATGGAGTATAAATTCACGTATAAAAAGCTATCGAGATTCTGCTAGTATGAGTAGTGTGGTTGCCAGATATAAACTAATGCTTGAAAATAATATTTTGCCTTTATTCATCAGAACGTAGTTTATAAAGACATGAAATATAACTTTGAATATTTCATAGACGTCGATACAAATACAAATAATGTATAATAACAAAGATATCGTTATATAATCCGAAAGATTACGTAGGTGATAACTTATTGCAGTTCAGTGATCAGCTTACCTGACAGCCTATGAGTCTATGCTTTAGTGATAGGGAATATGATAGGGAATGTAAGATAACATCCTTATGTAAGTGTGTAGGTATGGCTGCCTGCAAATGAGACGATTATCTTTGTTGTCCGCCTTTTCTTTTTCTTTTCCTTTTTATTAAACTCTGGGAGTAGGTTTTACAATTCATTCAATGGTCGATCGGTACAGTGTCACATTTCTTCGCACATGAAGAAACCAAAGAGATGATTATGTGATAAGAGATAAAGATAATCGGAAGCTCGTTTCCTTACTACGATATGCACACAGGTTGTATTCCTAGACGTGCACTTGCTCGGAATTTTAAAGTTCAACACCAAAGCGCAACTAATTCTTTGCTTTATTTGATTTTATTTATTGACTTACTAAGTTAACTGGGAGGCACTAAACTTGACTCTTGCCGAGGGATTCCATTTAGGTGTGCTAGCGAAATGATATAGAAAAGGTAGGTTTTAGTGCTAAAACTGATACTCAGGAGTAAATACAGTTTTTATAAAGTCCAGCACAACCAAAACTTGCGCTCACAGTGAGAACAATAGTACCACTCGTAAAGTTGCCTCAAAATATTCCTTTACCCCCTAGTAGGCCCTTTTGTTTTATGAAAATGGTATGGTAACACCGCAATGAAGCCTATTCATCTTGTAACGGCGGACGTGAATGGTCGAGCTATTGGTATGCCAATGCTCATATTTTTTTAAACACTGCTGTAGGCATTATGTTCATTGTATACGAAATAGTTCACATTACAAATGAAATGAGTTATCGTTAAATAGAAAAATAGTATAGTAAAGAGTAATAAAAATAGCAATGGTAAATATCAGATTTAGTCCCGATTAATCATACATCGTCAACCTTCGTTGCATTCACGTGTGGCTGCTGCAGGCGTTTGCTGAAATCCAACTTAGTTCAAAGTAGATATTTGGCGTCAATTTCAGAGCATAATTATTTGAATGGAAATACGCTTTCGATTTACATAATCCATCAATTTATAAAGTAAAATGACAGGTCATGAGACGGAGGGCTTGGGGAGGGATTAATAGACAACCAGATGTATAAAGGAATAAATGTATCCAGTGCATCACACACATATATTTATTTTTTAATCGAGCCGCGTCTCAACCGGAGTATAGCCTAATGTCAGTTTCTCGAGTCGACCGAGAAACAACACAACCACCCTGATAGTCTTCATACCAGTGGCAAATATGGACTCACACTGTAAAGTTCAGTACTTAGATATTCCCGTAGGGTGGTACTGCTGTCAGTGGACCTCATGCGGTGCACTGCAGGCATTACTTAAGGTTCTTTGCCGCGTACCTTCGGTCCCTACCTGCAACCACGTTCGTTCCTTTTACTGTACCTCCTTTCATATTCGATTTCTTCGTCTTAGTTTCCACCCTCTCCTAATAGAACTTGTCAATTTCCATTTCAGCACTGAATGACCTCATAGGTCCCAGTGCTTGGCCTTTGGCCTAAATGCTTAGATATGATGAGAGAGACTGAACTATGGTTGGATTTATTTTCTGTCAATTTCGTTGGTATTATTGAATGATACAGAACTGACCTTCTATAATATCATGATAATGACAACAGGAACTCTATTAAAATTGTAAGAGAGAGAGAGAGAAGACTAAAGTACTGTTGAGTTTATTTTTTGTCTCTTTCGTTGGCATTATTAGACAATACTATATAGATCTTTTATAATACCTTGGGAATGACAACAAGGACCTTATAAAAGTTGTATAAGACAGAGAGAGAGAGAGAATATGATTTTTACCATTGCTATCCTTAATATTCTTTACTATGCTACCATTTCTCTATTTATTTAACAACGCTCATTTTAGTTGTAATGTGAACTATTTATTCATATACCATTTGATAGAGGCGTACCATTCGGAATTTATTGCTTCACTCTTACAGCTATATAGCAGTCGGTGTGACAGATCGTTATAACTCAGTCAAGCAGTCTCGTATATCGAAGAATGGTATTGTACTGATCAAGGAACCCTTTAAGTAAGAGAAGCTGTTTATAAAAAAAAAAAAAAAAAAAAAAAAAAAAAAAAAAAAAAAAAACAGCATAACGAGAACTCGTCAAATCTAAAAAAAAAAAGATGAAACCGGATGTTAGTACGTATATTTTACTGTATTTCATGCGTGATTGCTTTTTGCATGTTTAGTTTTGACATTCTATCATATTCAGTTTTATATATAATAGAATGTTTTTTGGGGGTGTTGAGAAAATAAGATATAATATATATTTTATCCGTTTCTTATATAAAATTTGTTTTCTTATTTAAAAAGGATCCCTTCAGCATTGTTTAATTGTTTTAAGTAGTCGTTATAGGTGGTAAGCAGTTGCGTGCTAACAATTAGATATACCATACCCGCAATTTTCGTCGTTTAAACAGTCTTATTTCGCCGTTCAAACGACTGTTGAACCATTCAAGAAAATCAAGTTTTTGAAGTTTTGAAGATTTGAAGCTTTGATGGAAGAAGAAAGACTTTACTAAAATCAATATTAAAATTTTACCTGCATACATCCAAGGGTACAGAGACTATGGCAAGAAAATTATTCAAACGGAACAAGTAACACTGACAAGCGCTTTATCTGATGGACAGTGCCAACATTCTAAAAATTGAACGGATGTGCGCCGAATAAACTCTAAAATATAAAGCAGAAAATAAAAGCAGTCGACTTCATATTCCACAATACGGCACGTGTATATAACAGGACAAAAGACATTGAACAGAGAACCTTATAACGAACTTCAACTTTACAACATATCCAGAAATATGTTGCACCGATGAGGACTTTGGTCAGTGTTCATAGGATTAATGTATTTTTTTTTCTTCTACAAATGATGAACTTAAACATACCCTTCATGGTTCTGCGATTTTACAAAAGACAATCATTTATTTTAGCACAAGTGCCACCACATCTGCTCAGACAGATCAAAGTTGAGTTCAAATGTGCCCATTTTGCCACATGATTTGATACCAGAGATTGTCAGGTGTGTGAAACGTACGTAGCTTCACTGGCTAGTCATGATTTTCTTAGCTTGTATAAAATAAGTGCAAATCATTCTAAACTGGAACAATGTCTGAGAGGTAGGAAATCAAGCGTGGAAAATGATTAAACTTTGTAAATAACAAGAAAGAAGAGAGAAAATAAAGATTTAAGAATGGGTAACAGATAGGAATATCTAAGACATTTCCAAGATAATAACTAACCCACAGACATGCTTTATTGATCAAGGATATTTCATACGTTTTAGTGGTGTCAATGATGCAATACAGTGTAAAAATTAAAGTAGAAAACATACGAAAATATATACCAGGGTTGCAGAAGTTCCAAATGGTATACCTACGTTTTCTTAATTTGGACCTATGATGCCAATTCGTATTGAAAAGCCTACTCGATAGACTGACTAAACTTGTGACAAAAAAATGGAAGATTTCAATGACATATACAACATGTATGAATCTCCGTAAAGGACGGGTGGTTTGAAAGATCCTATCTACTAAAAATTCGTGAATTTCGTTCCTTATTTGTGTTAATTTACCTTCTGAACTTTTGCGTATAGTCTTACCTCGCTTTCCCATCTAAAATGTAACACAAAATGAAGGACAGTTTACGAATCACAGGCCTCTTTCATTTAAGTCTCTCTCTCTCTCTCTCTCTCTCTCTCTCTCTCTCTCCTCTCTCTCTCGCGAACAAACGATAATAATCACCAGTCAGTAATTAAACCATAAATATTTGATATGAAACCTAGACACAAAGCAGCCGTCGGGCTTACAGTTTTATGAAAAGGTTCTTTTAAATGAAATACTGTAGGGCAAATCACAGAAAAAAACATTCATCAACAGAAATGGGGGGGGAGATGATTGTAGTACCTCGACACCCGAGATTCCTCGTAACCAATAATATTCTTCTGAGCTTTGCATGAATTTGACGTAAGAATATTAAGCGCCTCAGTGGCGTGGTTGGTATGGTGTTGTCGTCCCACCTCGGTGGTCGCGGGTTCGATTCTCGGCCATTCCATTGAGGGGCGATATATGTGTATTTCTGGTGATAGGAGTTCACTCGCGACGTGGTTCGGAAGTCACGTAAAACCGTTGGTCCCGTTGCTGAATAACCACTGGTTCCATGCAACGTAAAAGCACCATACACACAAACGTAAGCATATAATGTGAATAACGATTAAAAGAAAAACAGTCTTACAACACAGGCAAGGTTTGATAAAAAACCAGCGACAGTGTACCATTCCAGCAAACTATGTATAAACACACTGAGAAAGGCACCAAAAGATTGGCTAAGATAATTAAGGTCATTGTCTACAGGGCTTACCAAACTTTGACCACATTACACGTATCCTAAATTTCTAGAACTCTTACTAACAATAAAACTTGGTCTGCGTTATCGAGGGAATCTCCATACAAACAAAATATAAAAGTTCTCCCGTTTACCTGAAATAAAAATGTCTGAAATATAAATGAATCTCAGTGAGTACATATACGATGGACTATACCAGCAATGAACTGAATGGACCTATGACATTCATTTCTTGACTGGGTAGTAAATATAATGGTCGGCCACAAAATGAGTCAACTTAAGTGGAGTTTTGTTTTTTGGAAACTTATTCTAGATTCCTCCCTCGTTCTACTCATTGCTGTGTATATGAGTGTATGAGGCGTGAACATAGGCGAGTGTACTTACTACACAAAGTATTTATGAAATATGAGGTGCTACAATAAATGTGTGTAGATTCTAGGGTATATCAGTGAACTGAGCACGTTTGCATACGATGACCAAGGGTGGGATTTAGTTAGATGAATGTTCGGTCATCCAATCCAACCAATTTACAAACACTAAACTAAGAAAGGTGGAGTGTGCAAATACAAGGGTGCATATGCAAGGAACTGTCTGTTTTTCCTTACTGAAATACACTAACTTTTTTTTCATGTCTTCTGTCTGGTAGAACGTCTGCTAACAAATAGTTTTCTAATCCTCGGCGGTATATATATATATATACTATATATATATATATATATATATATATTATATATATAGATATATATATATTATTCTTGACACTCTGGAGTCCAAACAAACTTAGCTTTGGGACTAGTTAAGTCTGTAAAGGGAGCTACTACGGCTGAGAAATTTGGGCAGAAACGACGATAGAATCCAGCCATGCCTAAAAATCTCTGTAGCTGTTTCCTGGTAGTAGGTGGGGTAGCCTTACGGATACCTTCTACATTAGCATTTATTGGAGCAAGAAGGCCTTTCCCAACTTCAAACCCAAGATACTGCACAGTTGCCTTTCCAAACTCACTCTTCTCTAGGTTGACTGTTAATCCTGCTTCTTGTAGTTTCTTGAAAACATTCCTCAGAATCTTCAGATGTTCTTCCCACGTTGTAGAGTAAATCACAATGTCATCTAGGTATACACCTACTCCTTCTATCGATCCTAGCAGTTGATCCATCACTCGTTGAAATGTTGCGGGTGCATTCATCAGACCAAACGGCAGAACAGTATACCAATACAGTCCAAAAGGAGTAATAAAAGCTGACAGCAACTTGGCATTCTAATCTAAGGGAATTTGATAATATCCTTTCAACAAGTCTATCTTGGAAACAAACTTGGCTTGCCCAATATTATCAATTAACTGATCTATAAGGGGCAAAGGATAATTGTCAGCCACACTGATAGAATTCAGTTTCCTATAATCAGTACACATCCTAAATGAACCATCTGGTTTCTTCACTAACACACATGGAGAACTGAAGTGACTTGAACTGGGTTCTGCTAATCCATGTTGCAGCAATTACTCAACTTCCTTCTTCAAAATATCTCGATGATACGGTGATAAGCGATAGGCTCTTTGCTTGAAAGGTCTTCCATCTTCTTGAATCTTGATTTCATGCTTGGTCAGATCAGTACGCCTAGGCACATCTGTAAAAACTTTTGGAAAGCTTCTAATTACTTCACTTAAGTCTTCACCTTGTTCAACACTCAGATGTTTCAGTTTATCCTCCAAATTTTCCAAAATTGAAGAATTATTCATCTTGCTTGCAGCTCCCAATTCGTAGCCATCATCGTCTTCTGTAGATAAAGTTGTTTGGGTTACTGGCACAGTTTCAGTTTTAGTTTCTGAGAAATAAGGTTTCAAGAGGTTCACATGTATCTTCCTTTGTCTTCTTCTTTCTGGTGTTTCAATCACATAAGTTCTATCACTTAACTTCTGAATTATCTTGTAAGGACCTTGAAATTTATTAGTGAGGGGAAATCTCTTGACAGGTAAGAACACTAACACTTGTTGACCAACACTAAAACTTCTTAGCTTAGTCTTAGCATCATATCTCCTTTCCATTTTCTCTTGACTCACTTTCAGATTTTCTAAAGAGAATTTTCTCATCTCTTTCAACCTTTTCCTTAAGTTCTTCACATACTCTCCTTGGCTTTCCTCTTGATTTTCTTCCCAATTTTCTGCAAGAATCTTCAGCGGTCCTCTCACTTCTCTTCCAAAAATTATTTCATTAGGTGAACATCCCATACTTTCTTGATAAGCACTCCTAACTTCAAACAACATTAATAGTAAACCAACATCCCATTCTCTTCCTGACTCGGAACAATACTTTGTCAGCATACTTTTCAATGTTTGGTGGAACCTTTCCAAGGCACCTTGAGTTTCTGGATGGTAGGCAGTGGATAACTGTTGTTTCACTCCTAACAAATTCATCACATCCTGGAGTAACTTTGAAGTAAAGTTTGTTCCTCTGTCACTTTGTACTATTTCTGGTATACCAAACTTTGAGAAAAACTCCACAAGTTTTTCAGCAACTATCTTGGCAGATATGTTTCTAACAGGGATCGCCTCTGGATATCTTGTCACAGGATACATTAATGTTAACAAATACTCATTTCCTTTCTTTGTCTTCGGCAGCAGTCCAACCATGTCTATAATCACTTTGTTAAAGGGTTCTCCTCTAACTTCTATAGGTTGTAGGGGGACTTTCTTGATGGTTTCATTCGGTTTTCCAGCTATCTGGCAGGTATGACACTCACGACAGAACCTGCTAACATCTTTGTGAAGTCCAGGCCAGAAAAAATATTTCATGATCTTCTCCACAGTCTTCCTGATTCCCATATGTCCAGACTCATGAGCTACTGCAACCACTTGCTTTCTCAATGGATATGGAATCAAAATTTGATGATATTCGCCCCATTCAGCAACTCCTGGTATATCTGTAGGTCTATACTTCCTCATCAGCAAACCTTCCTTCAGATAATAACAGGTAGGAGTTTGTTGCATCTCTTCTCGATCAACAACTCTGAAGAACAAATCAGTTAACGATGCATCCTTCTTCTGCAAGTCCATTAGCTTCTCTCTTGTCACTTGACCAACTTCTAAGGTTGAATTCTCAATATCTGCTAACTCAGCTACTGTAGTTGCACTACTGTCTTCAGTAACACTTTGACTACTCGGAGTCTCTTCAGGAACATCAGGTTCTTCTTCTTCATCGTCGTCGTCTTCTTCTTGGGAAATCTCTTCTTGGTCAGCACTATGGGAAACTTCACTTCCCTGGAACAATTCTTCTAAGCACAAAGATCCTTCACTTGATCCTTCTTGGGTGTGTAAATCCTCAGTTTCTTCGCTTGCAGTTATAGTCCTCTTGATACTTCTGGTAGTTACACAACTAGGAAACAGGTGGGGGTTATTCTTCTCCAACTCTACTGTAGGACTAATCCTCAATGGTTTGTCTGTCACTACAGGACAAGGAATAAATGGCACACCCCCAACTTCATTCCCCAATAGAACATGTACACCTTCCACAGCCAGTGAGTTCTTTACAGCAAAATCAACATTCCCTGTCACCAATTCACATGAAAGGTGTAAGTGGCATATAGGAATTACTTCCTCTCCTCCTATACCCTTCAAAATAACTGAATCTCCTGTGAGACTCTTCTCCAACTGAGGGTGAGAACCACGTACTACCACACTGTGGTTACTCCCTGTATCACGTAATATTTTGACTGGTACCTGCATACTTCCTTCTTGAGTTGACATCATACCCTCATAGATATATGGCTTAAAAGCCTCCACACTGCTAAGCCACTCACTGCTTGAGGTAACATTTCCACTGGTTGCTAAATATTCAGCTTGTTTAGTTTCATTCTTCTCTGGAGTCTGATTCTTTCCCACACTGCTCTTCGTAGTTTGTTTCACCTGGTCACGTTTCACAACTTGACCAACTGGCTTTGATTGCTGTTGATTCCGGTAACACTCTTGACTGTAGTGTCCTACTCTTCCACACTTGAAACAAACAACATTAGGTTTCTGTAATTGTCTTGAAAAACTGGATGAGTATTTCACATTAGCTTGCTGAGTTGTATTACCTTGTGTACTCTTGGTAGTATCACTTGTAGGTTTCCCATTAAATTTGTTCCTGTTATTTGGATAAGACTTAAAACCTGGGCGTTGTTGACTCTGGTACTTGACATTGTAATTACGTTTACTACTGATTATATTGTAATCTTCACTCAGTGTAGCAGCTTTGTCAAGTTTCCTCACCTCTCTCTCTCTCTCAAATAGGCTCTTATATGTTCAGGAATTCCTTTAAGATACTGTTCAAGAACAAGTAACTCTTCTAACTCATCAAAAGTTTTAACTTTAGCAGCTTCTAACCAACGTTTGAAACACCTTCTCACTTTGTAAGCATAATCTAAGAATGTTCCCTTCTCATCTTTTCTTAAATTTCTGAATCTTTCATTGTAGTACTCTGGGGTCATCTGGTAAACTTGTAGCACCACTGCGTTTAAGTAACCTTGTAAGTCTTTACCACTGCATCAGCTGTTTTAAGGCTATATAAGCACTTCCTCCCTTTACCAAAATCAAGACACTTCTTTGTTAGCAAAACTGACCATTTATCTTCTGGCCATCCCATACCTGAAGCCACTTTTTCAAAGTGATAAAAAAACTCATCTGGAGCTTCTTCAGTAAACTTAGGGATTAACTTCTGTACTCTCACTACATCAAATACAGGGTCTTGATTACCTAGGTTAGGGTTAGACGGTGTTACAGGTAATGTGGAGCTAGCTCTTATCAGTTCCATTTCCCTTTCATGTCTTGCGATTTCTCTTTCCTCTTTTATCCTTTCTCTCTCCTCTTCTGCTGCTTTTTCTTCTTATCTTTCTCTTCTTTCTTGTTTTTCCCTGTCTATTCTTTCTCTTTCAGCTTGCATTCTCTCTCTTTCAGCATGCATTTTTAACTTAATCAAATTCTCTTCTGCTTCAATGCGTTTAAGCTCTAACTGCATCACTTTTCTCTTTCTTTTCTGTTTGATTATTTATGAGATCAGCACGTGCTACATTCAACAACTCTTGAGCCAATTCTAACTCATCTTCATCAGTTATTCTACCAGAGTTTATCAATGATTCCATAGCAATACATCTTATTTGTGCCTTTACCATACTAGTAGACACATAACCACCACATGCCACTGCTAAAGTGCTCCACTGTGCCTTAGTCAGAGTGGTTTCAGATAAAACTTGGATGGAAGGGGCTGCTAAAAATTCCTGAACCTTGAACTGAGCCATTTTCCTCTAAGTTATGTTACGCATGAAGCCCGGCCTTGAAAGGGCTCCAATGCGTAAACAGGAATAGTTGAGGGAAAAACAGAGTAAATTACTTGAACTTACCGTAAAAAGGATTTAAAGTGAACATTTACTCTAGAGGAAAAGGTCACCAGAAACTCAGCTAATTACTTTACATCTATTTATTTACAAGAGGCTGCTTAACAGTCAGGGCAAGTAAATGCAACTGGTCCCCACGTGGACTATTAATATCTCTCAAGGGTATGATAGTTGGCTCAAAATGAGATTCACGTAAAAGCTGGTTTCAAAATCTTGCGGTAATGCAACACTTGCGAGCGAAGAGACTTGGACACGTGACTCAGGGAATCTGGAAAAAGATCCCAGATTAGACAAGATAAAAAAAAGGACTTCTTGCACAAGTTACGATTATTCAATTTTCTCTAACACTGGGGAAAAGGAACTCTAATGTTTAACTGAGGTATGCACTGAAGACTTAGTCTTTAACAAGTCACAAGGGGAAACACGTGGCCCGATGAGGACAAAGGGCTTTTGATGTAAAAGGGATAAAAGTGGGCATTGAAAAGGAAATTAGCAAGAGTCGTATGGTAGTAAAAGGTGCTGATTTGGAGTTTACACTTTCTAGACGTACCTTAATTACTTGAGGCTTGGACCTGTGTCGTGCTCTGAAGATAGCCCCACCAGCGTTTGGACAGAGGGCTGACGTCCCGTCAGAGGAGGAGGCTAGAGGCACGTCTGCCTTGCTTTAGGAGTCCCTTATGACTGAGAAAGAGGCTGGTTCTCTGTGAATCACGGGGCTTCCATATACCGCCTCGGGCACTGCCTGAAAGTGATAAACACCAGCCAGCAAATTGGGAAGGAAAATAGGTCTTATTGTAGAGGTCCCTAAAATCCATCTCGAGGCCTAGCTCCTCTCGTAACTTGCCTATCTTACCCTAAGCTTCCGTCAGACCGGAAATTCCTTCCTACCCTCTACCGCGTGTTTTCTCCCAAAATCAGTTGCTTTAGGAGAAGGCATGGCTGCTTCTTTTATAACTAAGATACCTTAAATACTGCTGGGGAGATGAGGCGATCAATAAACGTAGCAGTTATCAACTTACAATTCAATACAATAAATGCAAGACAAAAACAATATGGTCACTCTCCTAACACTTACAATTCAATACAATAAATGCAAGACAAAAACTATATGGTCACTCTCCTAACAAAATATATCCCTAACACCACCAGTATATACTAGAGTGATAATGAAATCTGCTTTCCCGGGTCTCTGGGCACCATTAATTACTTGTGACGAAGTGCCAAGTATCTGGTTACCATTAATTACTTGGGGGGAAAGTGGCCAAAGATCTGGTTACTACACTTACCATTCATTAACTGATACCTCACAAATGCCAGACACCTGAACCCTCATCACAGGTATTAAACGAATGAATTCTCTAAAGGCAACACTGATCCCTTAACAACTTACCAGTATTGCAGAAAATCAGACTAAGTTCATCAAAACAGGTGTGAGGTAATCTTGTAAGTAATTAAATTAATCAAAGGGCAGCACTCCATCAACAACTTTCAAAGTCTAAGTATTTCCCTGATTTCAAAAGTATAAGTACTTCCCTGGTTCTAAGTCACTTCAAGTAAACTGAAGGAAACAGATTAATCACTACTCTATGTTTCTACCTAACATCAATATAATCAAATCCAAATATACTGGTGTAAGATAATGAAAACACTTATAAAAATTTTAAATACAAAAATTTATTATCAAACTCAAAATTTATAAGTGAAATTCACAATATCAGGGAAAATTACTGTTACTTCAAAACAAAGTAAAGTTTGATTAATTCTTGAATCAATTAAGTAAAATTAAATCAAAATTAATTTATCACAAAATTCAAGAAAATTAATTCAATTGAAATTCAAGTGTTAGGCAATAATTGAAAATTAGAAATTAATTCACAAGTGCTAAACAATAATAAAACTTGAAAAGAATTCTAAGTAAATGCAAATTAATTCACAAGTGTTAAATTTAATTAAATGTGCAATGATTAAGCAATGAAAATAACTAAGTCAATTTAATTGTGAATGCAAATGAAAATATAAAATAAAAAGGCACACTTCAATAAGAAAATGAACAAATGCACAAAAATGAAACAAACACAAAACACAAAAATTTGCAATGTGTAAAAGTGTAAATCTTTTCACTCAAAACATTGTAACCATCAGTTTTTACCAAACCACTGTTCCGTTCAGTTATTAGTTGTTATCTAACCACTGTTCCTATCAGTTATTAGTTGCAATTAATATAAATATAACACACTTTACCTTTTTGGTATACCAACTTCTTTCTTTCTTGCTGCAGCTTGTATCACACTTTCACAAAAGCCAGGCGCCGTTACGAAACAATGTTTGTTCAGATTCCACAAAATACACTATTTAACACTAAATAAACTCTAAGAAATATCAAATATGAAATTCTCAAGTTACGAGTGACCATTCAATACGAAATCGTTACGTTACTTTTAAAATCAAAAGTGCTATGCGATGGAGAGAGAGAGAGAGAGAGAGAGAGATGTGAATGCCTCGAGTATCTAAGATCTAATGAAATTCTCTTCCTTAAGGAAGCTGGACAGTGGTTGACACAAAACGTTTTTGGCACAATTCTTTCTAGAAGCTTCGAAATCTTACGCAACTTTACATACAAAATGTGTAATCTGCAAGTGGCTTTGACATAGACATACGTGTATGAAACAATTCTGTTAAAAAAAGACACGTAATCGACTCGATCTACCGAAGCAGAAGCCCTTATCTTACATGATGACAGAATCTCAAAACACAAATGAAGTCTCGAGCTCGCTTATCAAACGTGTTGACAGATTTTGAAAAACAACTCTAGCTTTGAACGGACAAAGATATTCTCTCTCATTCTACATTCTATGTTATATATTCTTTTCATATTATCTAATGCAAAATCTGAACACATTTAAGACATCCTACCTCTAAGCTATCTAGGAATCTGAAGAAATGTTGCACAAAATTCTACATAACATTTTATACAGTCTGAGAGGGGATATATGCATTTTGAAAGTAGCAATATATATATATATATATATATATATATATATATATATATATATATATATATATATACATATATATATATATATATACTATATATGTACGACCGGTGGAATGAGTTCAGTATGCTCATGCCATACGTTCTGTACTATGCAGAATCCTTTAATTATAAACAATGACAGCATAAAATGAACTATCACCAAGCATTTCGTGAAAGATAAACATCGCGTAAACAAAACTCGAGCACACAAGACCGCAGGCAGTCATATGATTTTACCCTTCCGCTTAAAATGAAATGTCGCCCTTTTACAATTCGTTGCTTTTCGGCAAGCTAATGTCAGTCAGTGGTGTATCAGTCTTCTGTTGTGAGCCTGCGCGCTTGCCTGTGAATACTGAGAGATATTATATATAAGGTGCATGAAGCATGGAGCAGAATCCGAGACAACAGAGGAAGAGATCAGTCAAGCTTAAAAATGGACAAGGGGTAAAAATGGACTGGGGGTAAAAACGGACTTAACTTCGAAGGTTGCACCGGCAACAAGTATTTAGAACGTCTGCCTAGAACCCTATAACTAAAGTGATATGATAATTCGCCCCCCCCCCCCCCCCACACACACACACAGATTTGGGGGGGGTTGTTTGGTTAGTGGGCCTGGGATGGCGAAATAATCATGTCCGGAATAAAGGCTATGACGGAAGATGCGGAGAGTCGTATGAGCAGGAATAGGCCGATGCGAAATGATAAGGATAAAACATAATCTGGAAAGGCTTTGTTTGATAAAAGATGAATAGCAATTATTGAATGAAACATTGGAGTCGTTAATAAATAAATTGAAATAAATCAAAATATAGGAAGGAACAAACTATGCAGAGCAAAATCCAACCTAAAAGAATATAAAGAAGAAGCACAAGGTACAATTTTTCTTTGACGTCACTAAGATTGTCTCAATACTTACCAAGCCAATCATTCGCCCTCAGGCCGTCCAATTTCATGTTCAATAACTACGGTTTTCTCATTACTTCATTGAAGTATAGTATGTTCGGTTTGAGTGCTGCTTGTATTTCAGTTGTTGAAGATGACAACTGAGGTGTGTTGCCCATACTACCCTTCAAACAAGACAACCATAATTAACATACTTGGTGAAAAGTTGAAAATTTACTTTAAAAAGTCTGCTGCAATTAAATATTTGACCAAAAGACTGAATTTATACGTCGTTAAATGTTCATCATAGAAAAGAATGAATAAATAAGAAGATGGGCTTTATGTAGCCATTAAGTGTTGCAATGTTTATGCCAGATATTGCATAATGCAATGGTACTAAGGCCGGAAATCTACGTAACCTGAACAAGAATACAGGAGAACTTAGCTTATAAGACGAGATAAAGTGTATATTTTCCCAATGTACATAAAAACAGACATATACCCATCTATGGTTAGATCAAACCAGAAATACAAAGAAGCCCCAAGAATAAAAGGTGCGACCGATCACGGAAAACAACTATGAGTCTAGTGCTATCTTTCAGAACTACTGAAATACGCGTGCAGTATATAGCAAAAAAGAAAGAAAAATTTGATCGAAATGCGGGGGAAAAATAGTAAAAGAGTATGGGAATTAACAGTCAAAATGCAAAATGAATTGGAAATTTGCAAAAGCAGTTATGATACAGAGGAATTTTGTTTCAGGAATCTGTAGTAATCTGAAACTAACGAATCAACAGGGGCCATTGGGTGGACCAGACTAGGCCTACAGGAGGGCCTCCAAAATAAACTTTCATGATAATGATGACATACCTAGGAAGAGGTACTTTGAGCAAACTACACACACGAAAGACGCCTCTGGAGAAAATAGAAATCAAAACTAAAAACGAACACGAATTTAAATTATAAATCAAGAGAAAAGAACTTAACGAAACAATCAAGGGTAGACAGAGCGGCCTCTAGGAAAATGAAGACGCACAGTTGCATGGATGTTTTCCTACAGACTCGACTAATAAACGATGCTGACTCGCCTCATAATGTTCTTTGCTAAGGCTTTTGATAATAAAAAAAGAACACTCTCTTCTATATAAAAGGTGAAAGAGCAAAGTGAAGTATTGCTAGACAACAAATTTATGCACAGTAATTGATTTAAAACTGCTTCGCTCAAAAGTAGAATCTCTGACGCATTACGTAAGAAGTTTTCCTAATGTTCGCCACCCGTGGTATAACCAGGAACACATCCGCCGCCACCTTTACTAGTAATAATAATAATAATAATAATAATAATAATAATAATAATAATAATAATAATAATAATAATAATAATAATAATAATAATAATAATAATAATAATAAAACAGTCCCCGAAGACGCAGTGTAGCTTCTTCCAAAGAAGGCATTGCGTAACAACAAATATGATTAATTATACTTGTAGTGAAGTTAGGAATAATTGTGAGTCCTATGCCACGCACTTGACGTGAAGCTTATGCACTGGCGGTAAATATGTAAAATCGTAATAGTATTTAATCAAGCTAAAAAAGTTCAAATAACTCTTGGAAGCGTTGAGAATGAATACAGTGATTATTATCCTCATTTCTGATATTCAAATAGTTTTGTATTTCATGACTATTACCTCTGGGAGAGACATTGCGATACGCTTTTGTGCACATCAACTTCCCGCCAAGTGCCGCATGGCACTTGATTAAAGAATCTGATCTTACTGGACTACAAAATAAAAGTAAGAAAGTCTTTTGCCCATAAACGTTTATTTTACGACAAAAAATGAAATCGAATAGAGTTTTATCATCGGAGTTTTTACCTAGAGTAACAATGACGATGAAAAAAGCTCGAAATTCCCCAGGAGTCACAAGGTTATCCGTCAAACGCAGAGAAGAAGAAGAGCTGAAACCCGGTTGGTTCGGAGCAATGTCTGTAAGAGGGAGTTAAAAAAAAAGTTAAGTTATTGTTCAGTATAATATTTAGTTGACCAGTAACGTGTTATTTTTCACTAAAAATATAGATAAAGTTGTGACACTGGTTATCAGGAGTTAACTCAGCTAGGGTATAAGAATGTAAAGGTACAATACGGTATTGTGTTTTCTCAAAGACTTCCGGTACCGTGCTAGTATAAATCCAGCTCAAACCAGAAGAAGAAGAAGTAAAGTAGTTTTATCATGTGTATAAAGGTAATGGTCCTTGCACGGAAATAATCACTCGAATGAATGGAGTCCTAAGGAGAAATAACTGTAGAGATGACTTTAAAATTAAAAGATATTATAAACTGAGTAAAACCCGGATAAAAATGAAAATGAGTGTTATATATATATATATTATATATATCTATATATATATATAATATTATATATATATAATATATATATATATAATATATATATATATATATAATCGAAAGGAACAAGAGGCATTTCTTACGGAAAAGAAAACAGGCCTTGCACAGAAACAAACACTCAAATCAGTCAGGTCCGAAAGATAATATAGTATAAAGATAACTTTAAGATAAAAAAAAATACCGTAAGTGGAAGAAAATTAAAATAATAAGAGAATTTATTATTGCATAGGACTAACAAAGCATGCGTGAAAAACAGATAGATTAGAAAATACGCGTTAAGTACTATGCGCGTAACTGTGATTCCGCAGTTAGTGGCAAGGAGGAGGCCGAGCTAACCCATCCGATACGCCGACAGAAGTCCTTCTCAAAGGTCCTACATAATTATTCTCTCAGTGTAGTCTCGGCTTCCGACGATGGCGGACGTAAACGGCGTGCAACCCGAATCTCCGAGGAAGCGGTTGAAGAATGACCCTCCGACGAATAAAGTGACCGTGGTGCTCGGTGCCCAATGGGGAGACGAGGGCAAGGGCAAAGTGGTGGACATGCTGGCCATGTCCTCGGACGTCGTGTGCAGGTGTCAGGTGGGTATCTTTTGGGTATTTTGCTATTCCCCGTTGGCATTCCCGGCTTCTAATTGAACTGCTGCCCCCATTCTTGGACGCAAGGTCAAATGATGTAACACGACCTCTACGGGGATTTTGGGCTTAGCCTAGTGGTGCAGAATACGAGTCCATTAGGCTAGCTACTACCTAGGTAGGCTACTACCTAAATCCTATTAAAATTTTGTATTTTCTTTTAATTTATTAGTAAATATATTTTAAAAAATATTATAAGTGTTGGTCAGATGGTATTGGTAGGCTAGTTTTGTTACTTATAGGTTAGGCTACATCCGTTATTACCTAGTCTGAGATGGAACCCCGAACCTACTAGGTAGGCGATCTCATTAAGTACCTAGCCTAAGTATTAAATTTTTGGCAGGCCCTTTAAAGGCTAGGCTAGGTCATCTCTAGGAAGTTTTGATATTCGGATTAATTGTTTTCCATTGCAGTACATTGCAAAAGAATTTGTGGGTAATGTTTGTTTTCGGTCCGAACAGCCCTACTCTATTTTTTTTATTATAGCCTATATCTTTTGAATCTTCATGAAAAAATGAAAAAAAAATAGGTAGTATTTCTACAGAAGCAATCCGTGGTGGCCTAGACTATGGCAATTGACGTTTTCCCACATTATTTTACTTACTGAACAAGAATTTAAAGTAATATTTATTCGGACGACTGTTATTAACCCCCAGGGGCCAGTACTAAACACGGAGAAATACATTGGATGCCCCAATCCCTAGTGGATGTCGTATCCGTGGTTACGTTCCTTGCAGTTCGTAGGGAACTATTCTTTAGAATTACCCTGCAAGAAACGTAACTGCGGATACGACATCCACTAGGGATTGGGGCGTCCGATGTATTTCTCTGTGTTTAGTACTGGCCCCTGGGGGTTAGCTAATTACAGTCGTCCGAATAAATATTACTTTAAATTCTTGTTCAATAGGTAAAACTGCATAGAAAAACTGCAACTGCCATAGTCTGGGCCACCACGGATAGGTACCCTAGAGCTACCAAAAAATATTCTATACATAAGTCTTGCAAACTAGGTAGGCAGTATGTATAGTATAGTATACAATAAAAATTAAAGTATGTTACCCTATTTGATTAATCTAAATACTAATTTGTTTTTGGTATTTCTATGTAAGCATTCCGCATCGTTCGTCCCCGCGAATACGGAAAGCCACCAGGAATCGGGTTGTCAAATGTATTTCGTGGTGTTTAGTACAATCCCCTGGGGGTTAATTACAGTCGTCTGTATAAATATTACTTAAAATTCTTGTTCAGGAGGTAAAACTGCTTAGAAAAGCTGCAACTGCCATAGTCTAGGCTGCCGCAGAATAGTAATATAGATCTATCTTGTTTTTTTCTAAGTTTCAAATTTATGAAATGCACTAATGGACAATTGATCCCCCAAGAACTAGTAGTACTAAACATGGCAAGATTAGTACTAGCTCTCGTGGAATTAGACCGGAAACTAACTTTTACCTAATTTGTTGGTCTCTGTCTTTGATACCTCAAAAAATTCCATTTCGAATCTTAGTGGACCCTAATCCCACCTAACCTAACCAGTAGCGCTTTTGAATTAAAAATGTTGTGGAGTAAATGTCAGACAAAGCAATATAGGACAGCGAGGTGAGGTAATTTGGAAATGTACTGTCTTTTGTTCGATTATGCATATATGTCCCAGAGGGGCTGATACTAAACAGGGTCAAAGTTAGTTTCTTGTCTGAACTCCAATTTCAGCAAAACACAGCAAAACAGTGATTCATCTACATGGTTTGCTGCTTTAGTACTACCCCCGGGGGGTCAAAAGTATTTTGCTGTGTTTAGTACTAGCCCCAGGTTAGGGTCAAATGTTTTTTGCTGTTTAGTACTAGCCCCCGGGGGGGGGGGGGGGGTCAAATGTTTTTTGTTGTTTAGTACTAGCCCCCGGGGGGTCAAATATATTTCACTGTGTTTAGTACTAGCCACCGGGGGGTCAAATGTATTTCGCTGTGTTTAGTACTAGCCTCTGGGGAATCAAATGTCCTTAAGTGGATTTTACAGAATTGGAACTTGGAAAAAATCTTCAATTATTTGTATACATACTATATGTATTTTGTTTTTTATTGTGGAAGATACTAGTTTGCAAGAATTTTGTATATAAGGCAGTCCCCGGGTTACAACGGGTTCGGGTTATGACGTTCCGAGGTTAGGGCGCTTCTCAATTATATTCATCAGACATTATTTCCAGGGTTATGATGCCTACAACGCTCATCTGGCAGATGAAATATGACACCAAAAATGCAAAATTGTCAATATTTGAAGGTTTTTTTTTTATGAAAAATGCAATAAGAATGCAGTTTACATAGTTTTCAATGCACCCAAAGTATTTAAAGTAAGGTTTTCTTAGGATTTTTTATGATGTTCCGACTTACAACGATTTTCGGCTTATGACGCGTCTCAAGAACGGAACCACCGTCGTAACCCGGGGACTGCCTGTACTATATAGAATATTTTTTTTTTTTTTTTTTTTTTTTTTTTTTTTTTTTTTTTTTTTTTATGAGAATTCAAGAGATATGTATAAAAAATAGAGTATTTTTTTTTTTTTGTTTTTTTTTTTTTATGAAGATTCAAGAGATATGATAAAAAATAGAGTAGGGATGTACGGACCAGAAACGAATATTATCCCTTAAACAGGACAACCTGCGGAGCTTTACTGTTGACTTAGCGTGCTTAGACCTGACATGATTAGGGAAGCTTCATCCCCTTGGATCACCCACTCAGTACTATAACCTAGGGTAGACTACTACTATGGGATTCAGGGCCTCTGTAACACGGTTTTTTCGCAATAACTTTTTATCTATGCATTTCATAAATATAACGCTTATTCAGAATACACATTATATCTACACATAAATTTTGACTGTATTCTGCATTACATAGGTTGAATAAATTTGGTACTTACAATGTAAAAGTGACTTTTTTTTTTTTTAAGACGGGCCAACTTACACAGAGAAAAGGTTTCGAACTCACTCGTTACGTAACTTATGACGACAGCAATTCTTCCCTCTTTCTCGAGGGATGATTGGCTATACGTAACAAAGGCTATACCTCTGGCAATAATGACAAACAAATTTAAATACAAGCAAAGCAGCACACCTTTATGAACTCTGAACCTCTCCACTGATAATTGTCATAATGAACAAACCAACAAACTATGTTAATAAATACAAAAACACTTCGATTATTAGTCTAACTCCGAAAATAAGTTTCCTAAGAAATTACAGTCTGCTTTATAGGTCACAATCAGATTGACAAGATGTAGGGAATAGATGGTAATTTTCAAAAACATAGTAGACAATCTTGATTTGATAACTGCTATATCCAATGTCATGCAATTTTTATTTATTGGCTATCTACCTATTTACTGAAAAAAATAGCCGGTACCGTATTTTGGCTTTAAACCTTCACCAATAATTATCGTCAGAATGATAACTTCATGAGGCTCCACCCACTTTGGCCTCGTTATAATTCAGGAAAACACTGAAGGCTATCATGGGCATTGTAGGATTAGAAAATTTAACTTCTGGCTATAAAAACTCATTTCTCGAGTAGTTGTAAGAAGTGCTAAATTATCCTCAAGGATCCCAGCAGTTGGCCTAAACGTTTAATTAATGTATATTACTGCTATACTGTTGCGGCACTACTGCTACAGTAGTATTACTACGCTAGCACAGATACCCCACCCACATCTATGTATCGTTCCGCCATTCATAAAGTCTTTGGGTTTCAGAGCCAATGGAACAAGGTGAATGGGTTTCTGTCTAGTGGATGGGCGGCGCAACATTTCTTCAAAAGGTGTTTACTTTGCTTACGTAATGAATGTTTTTCGACTCTTGGCTCGTAATCATTGGCCATGGCGTCGGCTAGATAATTTTTACTCTATAAAAATTGAAACTATCGGGTTTAGGTTATTGATAATGCTGACAAAATTTGTGTGTGGTTGTAAAATATACATATGTCAACTTTCAGCTACATCCAATGCTTTGACAAGGAGCAAAGTCCAAAAAACCGTGTTACAAAGGCCCTGAATCTCATAGTAGGTCTGTATTAAACTAGTATGTGGCATCACTGAAAAATCACTGTAAACTTTACCTTAATCAGAATCAGAACTAGCAGAAGTAACATCCCTGTAGGCAGTCCCAGGTTATCAGCAATGTGGTTTTACAGCACTTGTTTTGCGACGATACCTGGATTTTCTGTGCTGATATTTACTGATTTCCAGTAATCACCACCAATCCCTGTTTACCAGCACTGTTATTGGCAATTTTCAGTTATCATCACGCTGTTGGAAATGGAATCCCTGCCAATAACCGGGGGCTGCTTGTACTGTAATTCACTTAATTTCATTGGCTATTAGGTAATTCCGCAGAAGTGCTCCCCAGGGCACTGTTTTTGGTACCAGCCTTTCGAGGATGAATGTAAACCTTAAAAGACAGAAAATTCTCAAATGATCTCACCTGTACTGCATTATATACATCCTTTTCTATATTGTTCAGCCAAACTATTTTATTAATAAATAAATGATATCTCTGTGCAGAGCTTTTCTGTATGATTACTAATTCATAGGCTCATTCCCTATTACTCTTAAAATCTAATTTTCCAGTGTTGCCCCATAACTAGGATATATGAGTGGGTTTCAGTATCCTTAGAACTACTAATTTGGTACTAAAATACTAGTAAAAAATGTTGAACATTCAAAACATTTTTCATAAAATTTTCCACCACAACTTCCTTAGAGTTTTCTTTAAGTGCTACTTCATTTGCATAAAGTTTTCTATTCACACCTTCTACTACTGTGACAAAGAACAAAAGGCCTACCACTGATCCATGATGGATACAACACTGATCTCGCATTCCTTTGTTAAACCTGTCACTATTATCAGTGTAGATCTAGTGTTGTGTAGAGTAACATCATTAGCCTAATAGCTTTTAGTACATTTGCCAGTGTAATACCTGTTCGTCTGCTTGTCTCACTATACTTTGTACAATGCATTTTGAAGATCTACCAGTAGGCCTACATGTTATAATCCCCCCTGTATGTTTTGTTTGTTGTTGCCTCATTATAAAGACTGCTTGCTCAGAGTCTTATTCCTCCATAATATCCATTTGTTCCGACACGGCATACAAACCTTCGGTCCTTTTACAATAGGAAGGTACTAGCGGCAGCTGGATAGGTCGTAAGCTTTCGAACAAGGGGTTCGGTAGTTAACTGCTTGTCCGACAGGCGCGCGCGCGCGACTGGGAGGTAAACAAATCACTTTTGCTTTCGGCCTCGCAGTGGATGGACGTGTTGTTCGACGCTCTCTGCCCGCTTCTCGTCGTTTGCTTTCTGAGTATTTGGTTGTAATTGTGTGTGAAAGAGTTATTGTAAGTACAATTATTCTCTTTTTTTCATATTAATTGCTGCCTTCAATTATTGGTATGATGGAATCTCCTCGCCTCGCTACCCCACGGAGACTTTGCCCGGGTATCGAAGGGCGTAAATGCGGGAAGTTCAGATCCTTCCCGGAGATTGACCCTCATATTTTATTGTGCTCGGTGTCGGGGGCGCGAATGCACCCGAGCCGAGCCCCTGTGATGTGTATTGATTGGTCGGAGGCGCAGTGGACTTTGTATGAGGGCAGGAAGAAGCGAAGGCCTGCAAAGGAGTCGTCGGAAAGCTCTCCCGCGACTCCTTTGGTGACGGACACTTCGTCTTCTTTCCTGCCGCCCGCCCGTCAACTTCCACGTATCGCGCCTTCCCCTTCGGGGGGGGTGTCTAGGTCCTTCTCCTCTCCTGACGTGTCGAGTGTGGAGGAGGGCGCTAGATACCCTGACGTAGAGTTGTACTCTGGGTCCTCTATCCACGTTCGTCTTCGCATCCGCGAAACGAAGGGTTAGAGGGAGCCTTCTAATCACCCGACTTTTGCCTCCCCAGGTGCGGTTGCCGCGAAGGATGACCTCGGACAGGTGTGGGCATCGTTGGGGCTGCAGGGCGTGCCGAGTGTCCAGGGGCTGCTCTATCATCTCGCTGGCTCCGTGGCGGTCACCCATGCAACGGTCACGACCACCACCACGACCCTTACAACCCCTGGCTATGCTTCACCTCCTCACCTGGTGTACACCCAGCACGCGGTCTCTGTAACACCCACTACATCGGTGCAGGGGCCAGTCGCCGTAACTCGGGGAGTGTGATGCCGCCACCTGGGTTTGCCGTGCTGCCGCGACCGGACTTCATGTGCCCGAAGAAGAGCTCGCCCCTGGACCTCCCACCGGTACCTAGGATGTCTGTGCCGCTGGTTCGACCACCTGTAC
This sequence comes from Macrobrachium nipponense, assembly GCF_015104395.2. Lineage (NCBI taxonomy): Eukaryota > Metazoa > Arthropoda > Malacostraca > Decapoda > Palaemonidae > Macrobrachium > Macrobrachium nipponense. The sequence goes on from NC_061094.1 coordinate 60,299,488, forward strand.
CTCCCACACAGTCTGCCGTACCTGCCGTGACCACCGCTGCTGTACCTGTACCTGCTCCTGCTGTCTCGTCTGCCGTTCCTGTGATGCTCGCACCTGCTGATGTTGTTCCCGTTCCTGGCGCCGCTGCTCCCGATGCTGGGTCTGGTTTCGGACAGGACCGTCCGGGCCCTGTTGCTTCGGCAACAGCAGCCCCGGCTCCGTCCTGGATGACAGATATGACGTCGGTCCTGAGGAGGTTGACGAAGAAGAAGAAGAGGAAGAGGAGGAAGGTGTCGTCGTCGTCTTCATCGTCTTCTTCGTCGTCGTCGTCGTCTGCCGCCTCTTCCCCCTTCTTCTTCTAAGGCTCCCCCGCCGAAGAAGAAGAAGGTCGCCTCCCCCCCCCCTAAGAAGTCTCCTTCGGGAACTTCTAAGGGCCCGTCTCGCTCTGGTGAGACGGGGGGTTCTTCCGCTGGTCGCCCTGTTCCTTCGGGAGCAGGACCCGTCTCTTCTCCCACCCCCAAGGAAGAAGACTATGGGGACCAGAGGGGTGCCGGCTAACACCGGCACTTCCTCACCTGCTGTCAGTGGTTCTGGCCACAGCAGCAGGGTCCGGCTCGGCCACTCGTTCGTGAGAGGTACCGAGTGTACGGTCGCTACCAGCGACCGTGCAGCCAGGAACCAGACCTCTGAGTCCGCTCAGCGTCAGGTTCACGGCACGGAGCGGAAGACTGGTGACAGCCGCTCACGCGACTCTCACCAGGCCAGCTCTCGCTCTCGCGGCGAGCAGCTGGCTACCCGGGCGGACGACTGACGGTCCATGACCGGCCACGGGCTGAGGCTGGGAAGAGGTCCCCCCGCCCCCGTTTCGCCGGCACCAGCCACGGCTGGTACCAGCGAACTGACGCACCGTGAGGATACGCACGATCTCACCGTGACAGTGGAGCTCGCCGGTCGCCTGACCGTCGCTCTCACAGAGAGCGATCGGGTACGGCGACCAGCACCAGCTCCTCTGACACACGAGACCGGGGCCGCTGTTCTCGGTCTAGCCGTTCTCCACAGCGAGACGGCTCGACTAGGTCTGCAGCTCGATCGCCCCACCGCGGGTTGGCGATCGCCTGCAGTCCTCCAAGACCGCTGGTTCTACCAGCGAGCGAGGAGAGAGCGTCAGGTTCCTCTCCCATACCTTCAACCTCCTCGGGTTACACCGGGAGGGGCGAGGTATTGAGGAGTGATCGTGAGGGGTGCGCCCCTCAGGACCCGCCACCGCGTCGTACGCACCAGGCTCGGTTCTCGGACCAGCCAGGTCGTACGCACAGGTGGTTGGAGGAGACCGAGAGGGGGCTGTCGCTGCTCCTCTCCTTGAGGGAGGAGGGTCTCGGGAGGTGCTCCTGTTCGAGGGACTGGACGGTCCAACTCCACAGGATGCAGTCACTCCTGAGATCCAGAGGAACTTTGCCGAGGTTATTGCGCTGATTCGTCAGCACAACGACCTCGGGGAAGGATCGCCGCTCCCACCATCCGAGCCCACGTCCCGGCTCGAGTCGTTCTGGGGCCCGAAGAGGGAACCCAGACCGACGGTGGGTTTGCCGCGGTCGGAGCTTGCGGACTCAGTGCTGGACCAGGTTGAATCGCTTGTCTCCGGACAAGACGGTTCTCTCAAGTCTGGCAGGTCGAGCAAGCTGCTTCCACCTCCTCTGCTACGACAGCGGCGGTTTTACGTGCCATCTGAAGACCCGATGCCGCCCAAACAGGTGAACCCGGAGTTAGCCAGGCTGACTCCGGGTGTGTCTCTGCAGCAGCTCCTGTCCGAGAACCTGTGGTTCTCGCAGCAAGAGGCACTCGGCCTGGAATCTACCGCCATGGCAGCTTTCCAGGCCGTCTCCTGGCTAGATCTGTGGTCCCTCACAGTATCTAAGGTCGCAGCCCAACTCCGGCCGGGAATTTCTCCCGAAGATGACTCGGCTTTCAGGAGAATTTGCCAGTCTGGGGGAAGAGCCATCTCCTTCCTTGCCCACCAGACGGTGAACCTGTGGCCAACCTGGTTCTCTGACGAAAAAAGGGACGCTGTCCTTACTCGGGTTTCCAGGGCTGGCCCCGGGCGTGAAGCGGCGTTGGGACTTCGAAACGGACCTCTACGGAGTTCCACGTCTCTCTTCCCAGGAGAGATGGTGGACGCTGCGGTGGACAGACGGCGCACTGACGACAGTGACCGTCTGGTTCACCAGGCAGTCTCGAAGGCTTCTGGGCAGCCTCGAACTGCGGCCAAGTCTAAGAGCTCGGCTAGCGCTTCCTCGGCGGCTAAGACGGTTGCTGCGTCGAAGCCCCGGGGAATGACTCTGTCTTCTTCAACTTCTGGCAAGGGGAGCCGTAACCAGCCCTCCTCCCAGCCCTCCTCCCAGCCCTCCTCATCCCGTGGAGGCTCTGGGAAGAAGTCGAAGAAAGGGGGGAAACGCTAGGGACGGCGTTCCCCCTCACCTGCTGCCGGAAGTGGGGGGGTGCCTGGCCAGCCATTGGGCAACTTGGCAGCGCTACGGCGCCGAGACCTGGATTGTAGATGTCCTTCGGGAGGGATATCTATTACCCTTCGAATCTCGGCCACCCCTCACCTCCAACCCGGTCCAACAGCAGTCATACGTTCCAGGGTCATCGAAGGACGTAGCACTGAGACAGGAGATAAAGACCATGCTGAGCAAGAGAGCTGTAGAGATCGTCACGGATCAGTCACCGGGCTTTTACAGTCGACTCTTCCTGGTGGAAAAGTCTACGGGAGGCTGGCGCCCGGTGATAGATCTCTCTCCCCTGAACCGGTTTTCTTCGCTCCAGACCCGGTTCACGATGGAGACGGCACGCTCAGTGCTCGACTCCATCAGGAGGGAGAACGATTTCATGCTTTCAGTGGACTTGAAGGATGCGTATTTCCAAATACCCATTCATCAGTCCTCCAGAAAGTACCTCCGCTTCATCCTCGACGGGACGGTGTACCAGTTCAGGGCACTGTGCTTCGGTCTCTCAACCGCCCCACAGGTGTTCACGCGAGTGTTCACTCTGGTGTCTGCTTGGGCCCATTCGCACGGGATATGTCTGATGAGGTATCTCGACGACTGGTTAGTCCTGGCGAGCTCCCGCTCGCAGTTGCTACAGGACAGGGATCGACTGCTCGAGTTCTGTCGCGATCTGGGGATCGTGGTGAACTTCGAGAAGTCCGATCTCGAGCCCAAGCAGAGGATGAAGTACCTGGGTATGCTGATTGACACTGGTAGCAGGGCGAGTCTTCCCCGCAGACTCGCGGATCAGCAGATTCAGGGAGGCAGCCAACCAGTTCCCAGTTCCTGTCTCGGCAGGAACAGGTAGCTCAGCGATGGCAAGTCGTGATCGGACACCTGTCGTCGCTCGAGAAGTTAGTCCCTCACGGGCGTCTTCACCTGCGGTCTCTTCAGTGGAGACTAGGAGAGTTGGTCGCAGGCGACGGATCCCCCAAGCTTTCCAGTGTCACTGACACAGGGAGTCGAGGCCAGGACCTAGCCTGGTGGCTGGACGACAGGAACTCTTAAGAGGAGTGCCTCTGCGCACTCCCCCCCGACCCCGGATGCAGCTGTTCTCAGACGCATCGACCGAGGGATGGGGCGCACACCTGGAGGAGTTGCTGACTTCAGGAGTGTGGGACGAGAACGACAAGCACCTTCACATCAATGTACTGGAACTCAAGGCAGCGTTTTCTCGCTCTCCAAGAGTTTCAGGACCGCTTGATGGGACACTCAGTGGTGTTGATGTGCGACAACACCACGGTGGTGGCTTACGTCAACAAACAGGGGGGCCTAGTGTCTCTCCCGTTGTACCAGTTGACTCGGCAGGTGCACGAGTGGGCTCAGGCACACTCAATAGAGCTGTCGGCACGCTACATTCCCAGGGAAGAGGAATGTAGTAGCAGACACGCTCAGCCGTCGGGATCAGGTGATAGGGACCGAATGGTCTCTACACCAGGACGTGGCGGAAAGGCTCTTCGACCTGTGGGGGCGACCAGTCGTGGATCTGTTCGCCACCCGGCACAACAGGAAGCTCCAGGTGTTCTTCTCGGCCGTGCCGGACCCATAGGGCAGCTGCAGAGGACGCTCTTCAACACCCGTGGGACAACCTCTTCGCCTATGCCTTTCCCCCCCGTTCAGCCTGATTCGCAAGGTGATCAGTCGAGCACTGGTCACCCCGAATCTCAGGATGATCCTGGTGGCTCCCAAATGGCCACAGGCCATTTGGTATCCGGACCTGCTGGCTCTTCTCAGGAGAACCGAGAGAGATTCCCCTTGGCACAACCTTCTCGCCCAGCCACACGTCGAGCGGTACCACCGAGCAGTCCAGTCCCTACGTCTTCACGGCTGGCTGTTATCCACCATCTCTGCGAACGAGAGGCTTTTCTCGTAGCGCAGCAACAGAGATGGCTGGCGAAAACGTCCGTCAGTCCTCTGCAGCTGTGTACCAGGGGAAGTGGGCCGTCTTCTGTGGTTGGTGTCGTAGACGGGGTCTATCTCCTCTCAGAGCCACTCTTCAGCAGGTAGCGGATTTCCTCGTTTTTCTTCGCCGAGAGAAGCTCCTCTCAGTCCCCACAGTCAAAGGATACAGAGCCGCCTTGGCGCTCGTCCTGAAACTGAGGGGGTTGGACATCTCGAACTCGTTCGAGATCTCCTTGCTTATGAGGAGCTTCGAAAAGGTCTTGCCCACCCAGGGAACTCAGGCCCCCTGCGTGGGATGTGACTCTCGTCCTTAGGAGTTTGACTCGAACACCGTTCGAGCCACTCCGGGAGTCGTCAGACAGGGATCTGACCCTCAAGACCCTCTTCTTGCTGGCCCTGGCATCGGCGAAGAGAGTAGGGGAACTTCATGGTCTTTCCTATGATGTACGACACTCCAGGGGATGGGGATCCGTGACGCTCGATTTCATCCCGAACTTCGTTGCGAAGACTCAGAAACCGTCGGTCCCTGACGACAGGTTCGAGTCATTCACGATTCCCTCCCTAATGGACTTCACCGATAATGATGCGGATGAGATGCTGCTTTGTCCTGTGAGGGCGCTACGGCGCTATCTGAAGAGAACTCGACACCTCAGGCCTGAGTGTCGACGCCTCTTCGTTAGCACCGGGGTCACCAAGAAAGAAGTATCCAAGAACACTCTTTCTTTCTGGCTGCGTGAGGTCATCAGGAGGGCGTATGAGGCTGATGGTAGTGACGACATCCGTACGTCCCGTCCGAGAGCTCACGAAGTCAGAAGTATTGGCCCGTCGTTGGCGTTCCGTAAGAACTTCTCCGTGGCGCAGGTCCTGAAGGCAGGGGTCTGGTCTAACCAGACTACCTTTACGTCCTTCTACCTTCGGGATATTGCCCACAGGTCCTTGGATACATTTTTCTTTGGGGGACCCGTGGTGGCTGCTCAACAAGTTGTGTAGCTAACCCAGACCCTCGCAGGCTGAACAGCATCGAGTCCTGGTGTGACTGTGTGGATGGATGTGTGAGTGAGTGAGTGACTGGCTCTCTCTTCCCATCTTTCCTTCCCCTCTACCTGTGGGCAGAGGGCCATGGTCGTCACTACGCTGGATGAGGACGAGATGCAGGTGAGCTATATGACAGAGCCCCATCCTATCCCTTTCACTAGGGATAGGAGCAGAATATCCACCACTTCCTTCTACAAGGGGGGGAAGTGGATGCCTACAAGAGTCAAACCCATGACTTTATATTTGCTCCTGTACAGGAACAAGTTCTTACATTGCTGGTACGAAGAGATACGCATGCCTCTCTCTTAGTACTCGGTCCAGAGGTCTGACCATTGATCCTGCGGTGCACACCCCGATCAATCGGACAGAGGCTTGGATCCCTCCCTCGCTCTTACGACCAGGGAGGCTTCCAAGGTTGGGCGAACACCAGTCTGTTCACAAAAGACTCAGATTCCTCCCACCAAGAAGTGAGTCTTCCTATTGTAAAAGGACCGAAGGTTTGTATGCCGTGTCGGAACAAATGACAATTTGTCTAAAATTGCATTTTTCCTAACTATACAAACCTGAGGTCCTTTTACACATAGCCCCACCTCATGCCACCCCTCACTCTGCAGTTTTTGCTTGGGCCAAAAGCAAAAGTGATTTGTTTACCTCCCAGTCGCGCGCGCGCGCCTGTCGGACAAGCAGTTAACTACCGAACCCCTTGTTCGAAAGCTTACGACCTATCCAGCTGCCGCTAGTACCTTCCTATTGTAAAAGGACCTCAGGTTTGTATAGTTAGGAAAAATGCAAATTTAGACAAATTGTCATATTATGATGCATCCCCTTTCCCTTTGTATCCCTCATTACCATTAGGTTCGTTTCCATCTTTTCTGGTCATACGCATCTCTCAGTTTATTAGGATTCTGAGTGGGTATTCTAGTGATATTATGGATGCCCAGCTCTTGTTCTTTTTTTCTTACGTTGCTTGTTATTCTGGATAGTCTTAGATGCCCTTTTACATTTAGTAAGTCAGTCTGTCAGTTTGGTATGCCCTTTTTTATATTTCGATGTGATGGGACTTGACGAAGAACTTATTATTGTTATATGCAGTTTACAGTTGCCACCAGCTTAATAGCCTGAGATTTTTTTCTTTTATTTCTAATATTTTCGTTTATTTTTTTGTATTTTTATTTGATTTCAGATTTATTTTAATTGTATTTCTGATCTGTATTTTATTATTTCTTTTTCTTTTTTAATTTTTATTGCTAAGTTTTTTTATTTCGCATAGTGTAAGTTTTCTTATTGTGTCCATGTAAAGGATTTCCTAATGATTTTTTATGCTCTTAATTTCATTGTGCTTGCCAGTTGTGTTGACCAACCTTAATAAAATTTTGTCTAAATATTAACATTTATTAGAGATCTTTAACATCTACGTTATACAAATTTATGGAGTGTGCATTTTGTAATTGAGAGCTAAATTCTTAATATAGTTATGTACGTAGTATTGTTCTCTTTGATTAATGATATAGTACATCAGTATTTTGTGCATATCAAGTTATAAATAATGTGTTTTTATAAGTTAAAAATACAGTACATACTGTGGTTGGAGAGTAATAGGTGTGTTATCAGTGGATGACAAATAATTTACCCCATCATTCATTAAAATGTATTCAAAATAGTTTAAAAGGTTTGTCTGAGAAGACTTCATTTTTCAGAATGATTCACCACCTCTCCCAGTGACTGGTAGAGGTTGAACAATTAAGATAATGGATCATTCAGATGGAACCTTGGGATCCAGAGCTTAACTGTCACGGGTGTTATTGATTAAGAGTCTCAGAGGTCATGTAATCTTCTGTTAATTGCTGTTACTGCAGGGAGCGCTATTTGGGTCTCTCTCTCTCTCTCTCTCTCTCTCTCTCTCTCTCTCTCTCTCTCTCTCTCTCTCTCTCTCTCTCTCTCTCTCTAGATTGGCATTGTTCCTGTTAATGGAATTAAGATAACCAGCATGATACGCTATTAGGATATACTACATTCTCTCTCTCTCTCTCTCTCTCTCTCTCTCTCTCTCTCTCTCTCTGACCAGTTCCACACCTGAGCACATCATTACCTTACTATCTATGCAGACTAAAAGTTAGAATTCATTTGTCTGAAAATTCTTGTAATTTTGTTATCAATAGTTTTTTTTATTCTATTCCAGTTTTTTTTTTTTTAATATACTATATTATATATATATATATATATATATATATATATATATTATATATATAATATATAATATATATATATATATATATATATATATATATACTAGTGACACACTTGGGTGTACAAGACCTATTGGTGTGCAATTACCTGGTATATTTTATTCATAAAATGACACTTTTCAATGAACACGTTTTACTAAGAATATTTCTTTAGGAACGTGGGTTTAAATATAACTCTGAGTTTCCTTTGAAATATATACTTGTGATATTTATGACGAAAATTTTGTTCCTTTTTTTTTTGCTTGGTTGTTTGCGGCTTATAAACATTGTATATATATTGTTTTTCAAATGCATCAGAAATTGTTATACTTTAGAGATTCATATTACTATTTTATACATGATTTCATCTAACTCCTGTTTGGTTGTTGTATGCAAGGATATGGTAGGAATTTGTGAAACTTAAAGTTGTCTTCGTTCATCTTTTTCTCCTAATGTGGCTTTATTGTACCTAGTAATACTTTCATATACCTTATTTAGTTATGTCTATAAAAACTTGAGAAAGCAGGTCTGAAAATCTGTTGACTTTGTCAACGAAAAATATTTGAAAGAACAAAATGCAATGTCAATTTGTCACATATTGATATAGAAAATTTTTTGAAGTTTACTGATTCTTGTTGCTTTGTATTTATGGTACAGTTGACCCACATATAGATGAGGACCCAAAGTTCCTAAGATAGTGTCTTTTGTGTTGTGGGACAGGATAACTTTATCATGTATCTTTCTCAACAGGGAGGAAACAACGCAGGGCACACAGTAGTAGTTGATGACGCAGAGTACGACTTCCATATTCTGCCCTCGGGAATCATAAATCCCTCTGCTGTCTCGCTGATTGGTAAGTGTCATGAATTTTTTCAGCACAATTTAATGTGAAATATGATTTACTAAACTTTCATGGCTTGATATATTATCAATATGATTAACATTTTTATGCCAGTTTATCCATTTATGTGGTTAAACATGAGTTTTTCTTGAACTTTGTTTGGTTGCCCATTTGGTGCAGATCTGCACCTGTGTCCTTTTCCATGGTTTGCTGCACCTTTCTGCTGGCTTTCTTACTAGTACTTCAGTACTTTAATATCTACATTTTTGATAGTAGTAGTACTGTTCTGTAGCTTTCTCTTTGGTAGTAGTAGTACTGTTCTGTAGCTTTCTCTTTGGTAATGTGATCATCTTAGTGATACTCAGCCATGAGTGTCCACATTTTACAGTTATACCTCTTCAAAGTTCCCCATTTTCTTTGTACTGTAATTGTGCATGTCATCTGTGCGTAGAGTTGCTGGCCCTAAACAGGTCCAGGATTATTGCTCTGTTTACCGATAGGATATTTTTATATATCCATAGACTTATTATGTCTTGATTTTTAGTATTAAATAGTTGAACTTATAAATAACTTTTAATTTTGTGAAATACCTTTAATATGTGTTGAAATGTGAATGTATTTCAAGTGCAGTTATTGGTCTGCCTTAGCTTTTAATGCTACTAGCATTTATACTTTCCTTATTTTTATGTTGCATGTAATCTTATTTTCATGTTGCATGTGAATAATTTTTCACTCTCATTTCAGGTAATGGGGTGGTGGTACATCTGGGACAGATGTTTGAAGAAATTGAGAAAAATGAAGCCAAGGGACTTAAGGACTGGAAAAACAGGTTGCTCATTTCTGACAGAGCTCACATTGTCTTTGACTTCCATCAGGTTAGTACCTCTTCTGTAGGAGTGGTTCTTGGAAATAATGATTCCAGTATATAAATAACATGACTGTATGTCACTATGACTGTAAATTCTCCACTCTTTGTTTACCAGAAAGTTTATTTCATACTACTACATAAATTACAGTAAAATACCTCATAACCAACACCCTTGGGACCGTAGGGTTGTCCTTTATTTGAATTTGCTGGTTGTTTGAAGGATATCTTCCTGAAATTACATACATGTATCCTAAACTGTCATTTTGTCATTCAATATCAATAAACACCTGTTTTTCAATTTTATTATTAAATACATCATTTCTTGAACTGATTGTTGCGTTGCGCTCACTCAATTCCGACAACAGTGTGAAGATTACAGTATACAACAGTTACTTGAAGATTCATGGATGTGATTTCTTTTTCTTTCAGAAAGAATTTGGTATTTGCTTGTGATGCATAATAGTATGAATACAAACTCTCACACAACACTGCATAACTATTAATTACAATACGTACTGTATTTACTGCATTAACTCTATAAGAATACTGTGCCCGGGTTGGGTGAGGGGTTGGGAGACAGTCAGCACATAGTGCGCTAAATATACTATATGTAAATGAATACCCATGCAAGTTAGTCTATAGCCTACAGTCTACATTTATTCATTTTACTTAACAGTCATTTATGTAACTTAATGAAACCTAATGAAAATTGTATTCTAATAAAGAACCTTTAAATATTCTTACACAGGACTGTATTCAGTGTACAACTTTGCTTTTCGTATTAGTTTATTTGCAAATTAAATCACTAATATGTACTTTGTACATGTTATTAAGGCTTGGTTAGGGTAAGGGTTTGTGCTTAGTACATGTAATCTTTTAAGGACCAGGTTTTAACTATAATTTTTTCTTGCACCTATTTTAAGAGTGTAGATGGCCTTCAGGAGCAGGAAAGGTCAAAGGACAGTTCTGGCACCAAAACTCTTGGTACTACAAAGAAGGGCATTGGCCCTTGTTACTCAAGTAAGGCTGGGCGCCATGGTTTACGTATGGCTGATCTGCTCGGAGAATATTCTGTGTTTGAGCAAAGGCTAAGAAATCTGGTTGACTCTCACCAAAGAATGTTCCCTGGTAGGTGGCAGGAAAGGTTACTGTCTTTGGAAAGTAATCCTTTTGTAGTTTAATGTGGAACTTTTAATGCAAATACCTCTGCTTACTTTGTTTCAACTTGAATCACACAGCAGCACTTTGTTCATAGAAATAAGAAAAAAATAGAATTTTACTCGGAAAAAAGTACAACAAACCACAAAATTAAAAAGTACCAAGAGCAACGTAAAAATAAACCTGTGGAAATTTTCTTCATTTTCTTTTAGTGTTAGTATTCTGTGACTAAATCTTCACCTATTCAGTGAGCAGAAAAAACTTAATTTTATACATTCAACTTCCCTGTCAGATATATACTTAGCTATAGACTCCGTCGTCCCTGACAGAAATTCGAATTTCGCGGCACACGCTACAGGTAGGTCAGGTGATCTACCGCCCTGCCGCTGGGTGGCAGGAATAGGAACCATTCCTGTTTTCTAATTCAGATTTTCTCTGTCGCCCGTACTGTAAACAAACGTTTTTGGTACCTCCTGAATGGATTTTTGTTTTTCATCGCCATCGATCTTCTGGGCTGTCTTTTACAGGGAAGTACTGGGTCTTTGGTTCGGCATACGCTTTTATTAACTTTTTAATGAATTTGGCTTCGAAAATTTCGAAGAATATATGACTTGTAACTACCGAAATTTTCGGTAGACACTCACATAGTTTGCAAGAAAGGGAAATATTAATATTTATTCATTAATATGTGTAATAAGTGTTAGAATTTGATTGAGGAAATATAAAACTAACTTCCTACTTTAGGAAGTCAGAAAAGCATATAACTAGATACGCTTCCTTTAGAAGTTTTAGTAGCTCTCGTACTAACGAGCAGTTAAGAGTATTAACAGTACTAGTAGCGTTGCATCCTCATCACCTTCTTACTTCACAGAAACTACAAATTCATAGTTGCAATTTGAAGATAAAGGGATGTAGCTCAAAAGGCGAGTTATTAAAAGGTAAGAAGTGATTATAGTGTTCCCCATTGCAGTGGAGGGTGCGTCTGATCGGCTCTATCTCGCTCCCAGGCCTAGACCTCTTCCAAGCTCACAGGCCCAGAGGAGAAGGAATGTCGAAAGCCGTACGGAGGTTATGGAGAATCCCCACCGGTCAGGCGTCCCCTCGGCAGGTTCTGTAGAACGTCCCAGACTGCCAAGGATAGCCATTGGAAAGGCATCCTAAAACGGTGTTTCTCCCTTATTTTTAATCCTCCTTACCCTCGGCGGATAAGGAGAAGGAAGATTCATCGACGAAGATTCTCATGAAATGCAAGATAAATCTCGTCATGGGTATGAGTAACTGGAAAGGAAGTTTTCCTTCCAATCAAGAGGTCCGTCCAGTGGACGTACACAGGATAAAAATTGGATCGATACGGACAGCTTCATCCAGGCACCAACTAGGCCCCAGGCGCCAATCAGGCCAACCATGATCGAAGATCCACCCAGGCGCAAGGAGCCTGCCAAGAGAAATGCACCTTCCATAGGCGCTGCGCCTACCAAGATAAAAGGATCCAAACAGGCGCAAGGAGCCTGCCAAAAGAAGAAAGGGGCAGGCGCCAGCTAGGCAAGAATCGCCAGTTAGCGGATATCCTTTAGAGACTGAAACATCTCATGCTTTCCAACATAGAGCTGCTACGTCACTCAGTCTCTCACCGATTAGAAGTCCTTCGCCTTCAGAAAAAGTGAGGTCTACGGAAGAATTATCTGATAAAAGGGATCAATCTCCGTCTGATCTACTCGAACTAGAAGAAGTTTCAGAAGACGAGGCTCCAACAAGGGTAGGACTGTCGAATTATAAGATTCTTACAGCACTTCTACTAGAAGGCGCCAGGCTCCAGGATCTCCAGTTTCTTTGTATTTGGAGATAGAAATTAACCAAGAGTCTCCTCTTTGAGATTTGTCACAGGATCAGTTTTTTTGCACAGGCGGCCGTCGCCCGTGTCAGGATGTGGCTGAGATTGTGGGAAGTTTCTCGCAAGAACAAACTTCTCATGACAGGGACTCTAGTGGTCGCATAAGCGATTTCATCTCTGTCAGGATGGTTTGATTTGGAGAGACGTTTTTTGGAGGCTCAGCCTTCACCTGACAGGTACTCAAGATGTCGCACATGCGAACGTAGCCCTTGTCAGGATGGAGCTGGTACTGCTTAAAGCCCTTCACCTTGTGAAGAGAGGCGCTCTCCTCAGGTGACTCACTCTTCTCCCAACATTATGGGACAAGAGATGGAAGATATATCAGACTAGGAAGTCAATGAGGGTGCAGGTCTTTCAGATTACAAGACCTTAGCAGCCCTTTTATTGCAAGAATTCGGCGAGTCTCTTGAGTCCTGCCACCCCTCCTTCTCCTTGTTCATTACTAATAAGAGGATTTTAAATCATCCTCTTCTATAAAATATGCAGCAAACCGGTTTCAGAATGAGAGCTTTGCAATTGTTTGGAATTGGACAAGACTCGTAGGAGCTCTCATTATTTGGTTAGAGGCTTTTTCAAGTAATAGAGGCGTAGATTACGGCCTTATGTCCAAGGAATAGGAAACTTGAGTGATTCTCTTTGATCCTTGCTTCTCAATTAGGATCTCCTTCGTCTAACACTAATTCGTTTTATTGACGAAAAGAACGAAGATAGAAATTTTCCATTCTCTCTCTGCCTCGGCGAGGAAAGAATTTAGTAGAGAATTCACCTTAAGACTACGGTATGGTCAAATCATGCACATACCGAAATTAACTCTATGGTTGACAACTGAATTCCTAGTATCCTTACAAAGGTTTCCTAGATTAATGCTGTTTACCACAATGTAACAATTATAGAGGATTCTAATACGGCAGAGCATGATATTATATAATGCTCTCATGCTTTCGAGAAGCGCATGAAGAAAGCATAACCTTATTAGAGAACGGAGCTTGCTCAGGAGAAGATGGATGAGTCTGATGGGAAACATTCTCTTCGTGGCAGAAGTTGTTTCCCTGAATGGACTATATTACGTCTATAAAAGTTTTTTCCTACCAAGAAACGGAATTAACATTTGAAAGGGTGCCGGGTACCATAATAGAGGCATAGATGTTCTGGCACATAATCTAAAAAGAATTACAAACAATTTAGGTGACTGGCTCCAGCCAGGCGCCAAGACGGGCGCCTGGCACCATCTCACAAGGTGGAATACCAGAAGAGCCAGCCTGGTGCAAGGCGCCAGAAGCGCCGGCCTGGCTCAATGCGCTAGAAGAGCCAGCCTGGCGCAGCGCCAGCCAGGATAATTTCTCGATTTAGGGAGTTATTATCCTAAGAGTCCAGTAGCCTCTCTGACAGCAGGCTCGGTAACGGCAAGATTCGTTCCTGATTTCGTTCCCCGTCTAATTGGAAAGGGGTCGATCCCAAGGAAGGATGAAATGATTTATTTTAATCACTTAAGCCAATTCCACAGCTCTCTCATATCTCAAGGAGCATCGAGAATCTCTTTTTTCGCCCCTGTTCGCGTTAACAAAAGAGAACCTATTTGGAACACAGACATGGAACGTAACGATCCTTAAGAGGTTCGCTGCAAGATGTTGCACGTCCGTGAGAACCTTCTCGATCGACGATAATAACTGTTAACGTATGTCTAACATTTATTGGAAAGAGGTGTGAAAACCTGCGAGAAGTCTTCTTCATAGATCTCTTCGCAAGGTGGAAGACGAACAGGCTTCCTCTACACTGCTTCCTTATTCTCGAACCAAGAGAGGTAGCAATATACGCCATCTTTAGTTTAAAAGGAGAATAAGCTTTAGCCTTTTTTCCCCTAGATATAAATTCTTAACAGATATATTAAGATAAATGGGCGTCAAAGGAAGAGAGGAGGATACTTTATGCCTCATTTTGGCCTTAGAGAGGTTGGATTCACAGAGGGCACGTTCTTCTCACAGCATGTTTCGGAAGGCTTTTCCAAGAGAGTCTGGATATTCTATCAGCATCTATTATAAATGGACCTTAACAACCTCTCCACCCTGAGTCTGTCTGCGTGCAGACTGACCAGAAGTGGACATGAATGAGAGGATTTTTCAAGGTAAATGACAAGAGTCATGGACAAGACATAGAATTGCTGCAGATCATGCTAGATGGAATGAGGAAACTGTCCTCTTCCGATACCTCTGTGAACCACATAGCAGGGTTTTTCTTCCCTTTCAGAGGGAAGAATCACCTTTGTATATATCTGCTATCAAAGAACGCAGTAAAAGGCTATACTCTGTCTCTACAAGGGGAATTAGAGATAGCAGAGGATTAAGATCTTCAGGATCTTATACGATACCTCAATACGACAAGAGTAGGATATCATGTACTTCGAATGGGATCTTGTTGTGGCCTCAGATTCCGTGTTCCGACAAGATGGAACTGCTCCTCATCAAACTTCTTTGAGAAATTTTATGAGGGAATTCTTTGTTTCTCTTGGCCCTAAACGACCAAGAAGACAAGTGAATTTTTTGTGCATTGGAATCTCGCATCAGATTCAATGGAGACTCGGCAATGGGTTCTTGCCAGCATAGTATGTCTGGCAAAAGAACTAAAACCCTCTATGCCTGACTCAACGCTTTCAGATAGAAGTTTCGTTGTCCAGGCAGGGTACTTACGTTTTCATCTACAGAAGAAGAAATGGTTTAAACGTTTGCCTACAGAGTCTTTGGGATGCGATGAGGGCTCGAAATGCTTCCCAGAAGGTATTCAGAGAGATACAATAAGAGCTAAGAAATCAGAGGTCCGCCCAATTTCAGCTCAGTCTCTCCTTCGACTTCCAGGCTTCTTCCCTTCCTTCGGGCAAGGATAGGGAAGATTCTGCAACGAGAAACCTCATCAACATGTAAGAAGAGATCTCGTTAGCAACGGAAGTACTCACGAAGGATCTTCCTCGGAGGAAGACTTTTCTCTCATACTGTTAGATATCCTATCGTCTACTGGATGTAGCTGACTACAATCACCTCCCCTTGCCAGAGGCCAAAAGCTCAAAGTGGAAGAATTTCTTCCACCCTTCTCCAGTCTCCTGATAAACTATTGTGGTTGTTCAGGACTTTCGGACAACGTAGCGCCAGCCAGGCGCCAAATGCCAAAACAGGCGAAAAAAAACGCGAGAGGCAGACAGTTCGAAGGAACACTGTCATTGTCTGATGCGGAGAAGGAGCGGGCCTCCAACCTGGCGCAGAGGCGAACAAATCGGACAGATAAGAGTGTCCGATGTGGACATCGCCAGACAGCCTCGAGACTCCACCAAGCTCGAAGCTCCAGCAAGTTGGGAGAAGCCAGGCGTTAGAAGTGCCAGCCAGGCGCCAGGCACCAAAGAAGCCAGAATGGCACCAGCGCCAGAAGGCCGAGCGCCAGGGCCTGGGCCAGGGAAGCCAAGAAGAGCCAGAAGGGCCGCGCCAGCCTGGCACGGGCGCCAGAAGGGCCAAACGCCAGCCTTGCCAGGGCGGGCCAGAGGGCCAAAGCCCAGCCTGGCACAGGGCCCCGCCAGAAGGGCCAGAAGTGCCAGCCTGGCACAGGCGCCAAGAAGGGCCAGAAGCGCCAGCCTGGCACAGGGCGCCAGAAGGGCCAGAAGCGCCAGCCTGGCACAGGGCGCCAGAAGGGCCAGAAGCGCCAGCCTGGCACAGGGCGCCAGAAGGGCCAGAAGCGCCAGCCTGGCACAGGGCGCCAGAAGGGCCAGAAGCGCCAGCCTGGCACAATGCGCCAGAAACTCCAGAAGAGCCAGCCTGGCGCAATGCGCCAGAAGCGCCAGCCTGGTGCAATGCGCCGGAAGAGCCAGAATCGCCAGACAGGCGCGATGAGCCAGCCAGGCGCGAAGCGCCAGACAGGCTCCAGGCTTCATCCAGAAGAGATCCATATCAAAGAACACCCTGGTCTTCTTTGAGACAAGGTGATCTCTAAAGCACTTCATAAGTGACTTGATGATTCCTTCAAACAGCTGAGAATTTAAAGCTCTTGAAGTGCGAGCTTTTGCGAATTCTTGTTATTTCCATAACAATATGTCATAAAGGACACATTAGCTGTCACATACGGGAGATGCAACTCTGTGTTGATTTCCCATTACACGAAGGATGTCAAGTTAACCTACGAGAGATCCTTCTCTCTTGGTTTATACGTGTCTGCGGATACGTTGCTGGGATAGGGAGCCAATACTGATCCTTAACTAGTGAGTTAATTTTATTTAACGTAGTGTTTTTTCTTTGGGTTGTTTGAAAGGAGTTTGGGGATAACTCTTTTCAAATTAAGCACTAACCCTCGTGTTACGATCAGGTGATCGGGATCGGTGTTGTGCTCCTTAATTATGCCAACAGGCATAGGCGTATTGTCATGTAAGTGGATAAGACCCCATTGACAAAGGCCATTAGGTTCTGTCGAGAAAGTGGATAAGACCCCATTGACAGACCTACAAGAACTCTTAGCCATAGGTCACATCCTCGCTGAGGCTCTTGAGACGAAGCAGACTCTTTAGCAATAGCTAGGAAGTCAACCCTCCGTCTAAACAGATAGGAACCAAGGTTTTATTTATTTATTACCTACAACGTATGTTGTTTACCTGTCTATTCAGTGATTAGCTGTCTCTTACCCTCCGCCAAAGGTGCCAGTCAGCTAAGTATATATCTGACAGGTAAGTTGAATGTATAAAAATGTTATTGTCATGATACAATAAAATTTTATACATACTTACCTGGCAGATATATACGATTAAATGGCCCACCCAGCCTCCCCTCAGGAGACAGGTGGAAGAGAAAATCTGAATTAGAAAACGGGAATGGTTCCTATTCCTGCCACCCAGCGGCAGGGCGGTAGATCACCTGACCTACCTGTAGCGTGTGCCGCGAAATTCGAATTTCTGTCGGGGACGACGGAGTCTATAGCTAAGTATATATCTGCCAGGTAAGTATGTATAAAACTTTATTGTATCATGACAATAACATTTTTCCTTCCTGAGCAATAAAGTACATATTGAAAATTAGACAGAATATTTGGGCTGCTGGTGCTAAGTAAATTACTCTAATGTTAAGACCTCAGGTTTGTTAGTTATGAAAAATACAAATTGATTAAAAATTTGTCCTTTTTATTCATGTGGCCCCGCTGAATTTCACTGACACACTTGCAGAGCTTTTAATAAATCCAATTAGTATACAGTTTAATTAAGTAATATTTCTTTTGAGTCTTGGAGTACTGAAACTTAAATGTTGAAAGATGTGATCTTTTCATCTTGAGCAGACCTACAGAAATTTTGCTGAAAAGTCGTTATTTTTTTTTTTTTTTTTTCATAAATAACACAAACTGTCATTTGTACCAGTGAATATTCTACTTCAAAAGGTATTTGATTATTTTCAATGTTTTATTTATACTTCTTTATTAGTCAAATAATAACTTTGTTTCTTTTGTCATAGACATGCTTGAAGGTTAAACAGTTTGGTTTAATAACTTTTGTTCTTAAACTTTCCTTGGAATTCATTGTATCTCCATTCCAGAGTTGCAAGTTGACATTGAGGAAGAGGTGAAAAAGTACAAGGTTTATGCAGAACGAATGCGACCACTTGTCACCAATTGTATTGCATATGTTCACAAATGTCTTCATGGTACAAAAAAGGTGTTGGTGGAAGGAGCGAACGCTGCCATGCTTGACATTGATTTTGGTATGTTGAACTTTTTATTTTTCATTTTTAGTGAAATGGTTAATTCTGTACTAATGTTTGCGAGACCTAACTCCTAGATTTCAGAAGTCCTTGGTTATTAGTACTGATTTTATATTTATGATAGTTAAACCAGACCTGAGAAAAAATGCTGAAGATGTTGACTGAAATTTCTCCAATGGATTTTGTCCAAAAGGGACAGATTAACTTTAGTAAGGTAACACTTTATTTGTAATTGAATTGCATTCGCTGTATCAAGAAGTAGGTCTTGAGGTAATTATCTAATACTTAAGGGTGTCATGTATGTGATCAATTTAAAAATTATCATAATCATTTAATATTTTTGTCATCTTTTCTACATGGGGTTAGATATGAATTGAGTTCTCTCTATCCACTCCTCTGTAATGTACTTGTTTTCTGAATTCCAGATCTTCATCTGTGCCCTTTTTCTATGATTTTATGGCTTTTTTTTTTGTACAGGTCATCTTTTTGCTACTTCCATATCTACTACTCTTCAGATTTTCTCTGCAAATCCTCTTCACCTTTGAACATTTTTCTATTTGAATTTGGGCTTGTTTAAAGAATAATTATTTTGTGGTTGCCCCATTCACGACATGAAATTTTACCTAGTGGTCTGGTAAACTATTTCATGGGTGTGGTATACATGTTATATACTGCTCATTGAAATTTCAGTCTTACAATAAGATTGTCCAATCCAATAGTCATTATGTAGTTGATGGATTTTTCTAATATTACAACATTATATGATTGAAATTATCATTAAAAATAGTTTTTGTAGATGATAAATTTTGAAAGTATCATTTTGCTTAGTGGACTTGATTGTAAACTAACACGATACAGGTAAAATATTAAGATAATTTTTTTAAGGTATTTATCACCAATTATTTTAGATTCATAATAGAATGAATATCATCAACTCTACTGTTTCTTCATCCCAGGTACTTATCCTTATGTGACCTCAAGTAATTGTAGTGTTGGTGGTGTTTGCACTGGTCTTGGCATACCACCAATTTACATTGGAGACGTTTATGGTGTCGTAAAAGCCTACACAACAAGAGTTGGTGTTGGACCTTTCCCGACAGAACTAAATGATGTGAGTTTTCAAGTGATTGCCTTCATCTTTTGTTATATAGTCTATCATAATTCACAATAGATGAACTCTGCAGTGTTCATTATGCAATCTTCATTTGGTCTTACAAACCCATGAATATAAAGAAAATGGATAAGTTTTTTGTAGCATAACCTATTATTTTAGTGCTGATGTAAGTGATTCTCCTTGGTTCTATATCATTTATATAGTCGTATGTAATTGTAATTATCCTAATTTTCTCTTGTACCTAAAACTTTTTAAAATTTTCCGTCATTATTTGGAGTTTTGAGCATACAGATTAATATAAACTGTGTAAACACAATACAGGGAAAGGTTTTTGAAATTTCAGATTTTACCATGAAATAACTTTCAGAATTTGATGTTATAAATTTTTTTCAGGATATAGGCCAGTTGTTACAGTCACGTGGTGCTGAGTATGGCGTAACTACCAAGCGACCCAGACGTTGCGGATGGTTGGATGTGGTGTTACTGAGACATACCAATATGGTTAATGGGTATTCTGCCATTGCACTCACCAAGTTAGATATTCTGGATGTTTTGAAAGGTTTGTTGTGGTCCCTTTTTAATGCTGATTACTGTGCAGGAGCAACCTTTGTTATTGTATCTGTTATTTTATTGAGTTAACAGGTTGAAAGAACATGAGGTTGCTTGCATTATCATATAAGCCCAAAAGTACATTGATTTCTACTTTCATCTGTTCCCTTTGGTCTCTTCCCGCCCAGTTACTTAACAATTTAGCCTTTTCTGGTAATTGCTTTTCATGTACGTAGTATGAACAAATCTGTGGGGTTAGTTTAGGAAAGTGTGGCGTAATGAAGAGCACGGTTAAAGTCTTGAGAACCTGTATTTGATAGACCATTTTATTTTAGGAATTCTTGTTATACACTGGATTACAGGAAAAGATTTTAGAGTGAAAGGAAGAAAAGGTCTTCATACATGAAAAGATAAAGGAATAAAGGAATTCTACATTCAGGCATGTCTGATCAATCAAGTGACTTCTGAAAAGAGAAGTGTAACTACTTATGTTTATAATATTAATTTAATTCCCTGTTAAAGAGTTAGGAATTTGATGATAATTCTACAGTTATGTTAGTATTTTACTACTGCTTAGAGACTGGATTATCAGAAGAGGTAGTTAAGTATGAAGCAATGATTTTCAGGAAGGTTGGGGATGTTATTTTTCTTTTGCTGTTACTCTTAAAGAAAAATGTTTCTAGCATGATAGATCTCTGTCATTTTTATTGATTTATGGCTCCATCCTCCAGTCTCATTAGTTAGGGAATGTCTATAACTAATACAATATTTATGAACTGTTTGAAAGTTCAAAGTAGATAAACATGGCTGTGACTGTTTAATCTTTTCATATTTGTTGCTCTTGACATGGGTATTCTCTGTCATTACAGAACTCAAGATTGGTATTGGGTACTTCAGAAAAAATGGAGAGAGAATAGAACATTTCCCTGCTGACATGGGTGAGCTGGAAGACATTACAGTAAGTAGGAACGTGGAAGAAGAGTAAATAAGTATTACACTGCAGTGTTGTTTATTAATCACGTTTATTTTTGTCTTCGAAAGTTATGAGCACTTCTTGTGTTCAAAATTCAATTAAGTTTTACTTTCAATTATTTAGTGTGGAGGAAGAGAACAACACATTGTTTTATAAGAATATGGTGCTTGAATTAATGTTGCTAGACCAAATAGATATAAATTAGTTTAATCAGACCAACCAGTTCTCAGCTGCTTTAGGACTATGATGAAGCCTGTCTTCATTAGTAAGGTAAATGCCTAAGGAACTTTATACATCAGACTAGCATTCTTGCCATCACTGGAAACAGAGGTAAATAGGACTGACAAATTGATACCCTTATCCATACTGGGCCCAAAGAAATAGATGGGTATCGTACTTCAGGAAACCTCACCATTACTGCTCAGATCTTACTTTCATGGGGTGATATCTCTGAAACCCATCATTTGTAGTAAGGGGTAAAGAGGTAGGCATTGTGAAATAATGAATCTAATTAAAAAGTCAAAATCAATAAAAGCAATTGTCCTGTATTGGATTGGTCACATCCATCTGACTCTTGCATATATGATGAATAACCCATAGGGACCAGTCCCTGAATGCAGAACACTGTCAGTCAAACATGTCTCTAGTGATTGTCCAATTTTCAACCAACAACACATAATCTACAACACTATAGCCAGATTATCAAGTCATGAAATTTCTGCAGAATTTTGTTAGAATTTTAGCAGAATAACAGCCTATTACATAAGATCTGATACAGTATATTCATGAATAGCAAACCTGTTTAGCCAGCCCTCTGAAAGTTGATAATGTTAAGTTGTTAATATTTTGTTATTTTTGTATTTTTTTATTCTTTTAGGTTGAATATATCACAATGCCAGGATGGTTAGAAGACACATCACATTGTCGCTCATTTGAAGACTTGCCAAAGAATGCCAGAAACTATGTTGAAAAAATAGAAGAACTTATTAATGTTCCTGGTAAGTGAATTTATTTTTTATATGATGTTGAAAAATATACGAGCTTGTAATTTTACCTTTGCTATGCAGTAAATCCCTGGAATTGGGTGAACGTACCACCCGCCCCCCACGAATAGCTAATATCCGCAAATACTTGAGCTCTTCTAGTAATGCTTAGAACTGCCTTTTTTGATAGTTCAAACAAAAAACCTCAGAAACTGTTTATACCCAAATATTTTAATAGTTTTATTACAAAAAGTGAATTTAGTCATGAAAATATAT
>NC_061094.1:60322038-60344703 GCF_015104395.2 Macrobrachium nipponense
CATGAAAATATATGGAAATACAGTTATTAGTGCATATTTCTCGGTGAAAAATACCACAAATAGGTGAATTTTTTCCAAATAATGTGTATATGTTTCTTAGAGAAATCTGTGAATTGGTGCCATATAGTATGGTATTTTTATGTGCTGCATGTAAGATATCATTGTGGCATATTCATGGAATGGATGAATTTTGTGTGTAAATTAATTGGTACGTATAAGTGGGAAGAATTCGTCTGCTGTATACTCAGAATGGTACTTGTGTGATGGCTGCTAGATATCTTGTATAGGGTGTTTGTTGTTGCTTGTCAGAGGGACTTTGTAATTTTTTTCAGGATCGCTTAACATAAATACTGTATTTGGTTTTCCTTAAGGGCTCATATTTTTTAGATCATAGAATTGTAATAGAGGACAAGTACGTATGTGTATGTACATAACCTGGGCAAAGACCCTCTGTGCAAGTTGAGGAACATTTGCTTTTAAAAGGACAGTTACTTGTCAAGTCAACCTTTTTTCAGTTTTCTCAACTGTTTGTGTCACTTTTTTTGTTTTCTGTTTTCAGTGAAGTGGATTGGTGTTGGAAAAGCAAGAGCTTCGATGATAACGGTGTTTTAGTTACTGGCGCTAAGATGATGGAGAATTGTACGTAATCATCTGTTTGGAAGGTTCAAGGGTATGAAAGATGCTAGTTACAGAGTTCACATATCGTTGGGATGATAAATTTGTTGATCATAGTTTCCCTGTATATTTAAATTTATGTTATGTTGCTGAGAGGAAATTGTTTCATTGATTCTGGCAGCACTTCTAGTATTTAATATAACCTAGGACTTAACCAATTGTTTGTAGTACAGTATGTTATGAAGGTAAGAAATGCATTTTTGCATGATGCTCTCATGAGTATATGTTCATTTTTACTTCTTTTTTATGTTTATTTCAAGCCGACATTTTTAGCTTAAGCTGTGTTTTCAAGTAGATGATTCTCACGTTCATAATGTAATACTTTCATCAGTGAATCTTTCCTAACTGATTTTGGTTAAATATAATTATTTTTAATGTGTAACCTTTTGGGGGATTTTGATTTATGTCAGTATATTATTATCTTGTTTATAAATTTAGTAACTGTGTCACTTGGTGAATGGTGCTGTGTACCTCATGCATTTTTTCCTATAGTAAGACGACCGCTGGATTTATCAGCCTAGTGAAGCAACCTTTTTTATTTTGTACAAAGGATTTCACTTCATGCTAAACTGAAAACACTCGGAACAGAACATGGTTTTGGCGTTTATATTAGATATATGTTTTTTGGAACTTTATACAGAATATGGTTTTAATATATCCCATATATATATTACGTTTTTAGTGGTCCTCTTAACACAGTTTTGATGTGCATCCTAATACTCCGCAAGAAAAATTACTTAGTGCATTTGTTGATTATGTAACCTAGCCGGAAGAATACTGTTCAGTGGTCACATAGTAAGAGAAATGAAAATTTTAGTATTTAAAATTCTATTCCTTGTTAAATATAAATGAGATATTTAAAAATTGTTTTTTCCCTCCAAAGGTTCAAGTGTTTTTCAGTTTTTATTTTCTTTCCATCTGTTGGCCACACACAGCCCCCAGTGATTTCTTGAACCTTATATTAGTTAAAAACAAGAGTGTTTGTAATAAGGTGTTGGATTAAAATTAACACTTTTCAGTGCCTCAGGACTATGGTAAATAAAAGTGGGTGGACACTGGCAACAAATTTAGGAAATCTGTTAAATTGGAGTTTTAATCACGTGATATTGCATTGTTAATTTTATAATGTTTCTTTGTAAAGGTACTTTATTTTTTTCTGAATATTTTTAGTTCATAAAAACATTTCTTTCTTGAATCTTGACCAGTGCCTCAATTTTGAAGAACCTACTGACACTTCAAAAGAATCTTTCCTTGACTGAAGTTATTTCTAAAACCATGTTGCTTACATTCTGGATTTAGGTATGTGCAGTGCTGTTGTCCTTTTAATTGAAGCATTTCTCCAGGAGTTACATTGATTTTGCTGGTATTTTTTTTTTTGAGAGGTCCTTAAAACTTTAAAAGGCAAATCCCTCATAAGTCAAAACCAATTTTTAGGGGCCTTGTAACCAATCACTCCTAGGTTTTTGTAAGAATCCATTATAACATGCCAAGCTGGAACCGAGGGCAGCATTTTGGCAAGCTTTAGTGCATACTGTGCCTGATCCAGGCTTTTTGTGACAGTGAAAGGAAAAGAATGGTATTTTTAGTATTGAATTTACAGTGGTGTCTGTTAACACCAAGGAAAATATTGAATTTGTGTGGTTTAAATACTTAATAGTATTGCAAACATATTTTTACAGTGAACATAAGGTATTTTTACAGCAAACATTCAGAACATTAAATTTAAACTAGGAAATTTTAAAACCGTTTTTCATGTTAGTAGACACTTTCCTGCTCTTGGGATTTTTGACAGTAGTATTTCCTAACAAGCATTCCTTGTCCAAAAAGAGCTGTTGTCAAAAATTTCATCATCCATTGGTAGTTGAAAAAGCCTTGACCCACAAAACTCCCCAGTGTAGTTCTTAGTCAGAAATAATACTTGTAAGAGCACTGAAGTGTTTTGCTTTCATAATTGAAGCAGGTGCTAAGATGAATGTTTTCAAAGTATCGTGTCCTATTTTGCTGAGGGTTATCTTTTTCACGGCATTTCTTGTATCGAACCGTGTTTTCTCAGTATTGTATGTATAAAGCCCTTCACTGGGTATGGATGTAATTGTTTTTTTATACTCTTTTTATGGTTTAAATTGAGGGTAAGGCATAAAAAGATTATGGAAAGTTGATCTTATGGTTAAAGAAAATTCTATTTCTTTTTTAATGTGCCTTGACTATATGTGGACTTTTGTTGCAGCCTGAATCTTTATTTGCATTTTGAATATATCATACAACACATTGCATGAAAGTACACCTTGTGCGTTTGTTGTAAAAAATGACGCACACCCTAGAATATTTTAAGCGTCATACTGTTAAATGGAAGATGTATGTTAAAAAGGTCGATAGTGATGGCCCTAAACCTTCCACTGGTTTTGTGTATGCTGCTGTGTTTCCTCTTAGATAAACTTCATCAGTTTTCATTACCCAATATTCCTTGTTTTACTACAGCAGAATTGTCCCAAGACTGTATCTACTGCTAAGATTAATGAGAGTATACATCTGTAAAGGTCTGTCATTTTCAGGTATTCTGGAAAATTCTTGTAAATGGCCGCAAAATTTCCCTTGGCCAGCTGATCAGAATCCACTACTTTACTTTATCTGTAAAATATATGAAGCTGTTAGAAATGCTAAGCTGTTCTGGATCCTGACAAGGTCAGAATCAATATTCCTAGTAATAATTGTGGCATTGTTAAAGTCCACAGTATAAAGCAAATGGGAAGGTTAATTGAATGAACAAGTCAGTCATAATGCAATAGGGATGTCAGCCATTAATTATAAATCTTGTAATATCCATCTGAGAATGAGATACATTTACTTATTAGGTATCCTTCTAGGCTCATTGCTTGTCTGTAGAAAATGTAATACAGTAGCTAGAAAACATAACCCGTGTAAAAGGATCAATTTCAATCTGCAGTGAATGATAAGTCTTGGTCACAAATCTCACATTAGGGAATGTTGTCAGACTCTTTATTATCATTTTATGCAGTTATCAAAAATTTCAAGTTTTAAGAGGTGAGACTTTCAGCTTCAAGACATTGGAAACCTCATGAGTAACCCTGATTTATGAAAAATGCGTACGTTACTATTGCTAATCATGAATAACCCTGATTTATGAAAATGCATACATGTTACCAATTGTTAATCTCACTTCTGTTGAACAGAGATGGCTTCAGAATGACCACATAGCTTCTCACCTAAGTAACCTGAGGAAGGTATTGTATGTTGCTTAAAGCAAAATTAAGTGCAAACCTCTTAGTTTTATCAGGGGTGACTCTGAGTACTTATAAAGAGATAAATGCTCTAGCATGCTGAGATATTGGTGAGTGACACTCAAGAAGTTTTCCTGTTGTGAGTTGGAAAATACTGTGTCAACTAAATGAATTACATACTCATGATTTCATGTCTTCTTAAGCACCCAACTACACTGCCTTTTTGGATGGTAAACGATGTACATGAAGTAAAAGGTTTGAATTTTAGGTCATGAAAGGAATTGTTCATGTACTTCCACCTTGGGTGAGGAAAAACGGAATTAAGAATGGAAATATTTGCATTTAGACTTGAAGAAATGTAGTTTAGAAGAAACGGATTGGATTAGTTATACTCATAATTAATGACATCATAATTAATGACATTTTTGGCCCTCATGTTTTTTTTTTTTTTTTTCCTCCAATATTCAGACTTAGCCTTTTCAGTTCATTTGAAAACATTTCACAGATTTTGATGGATACTGTCATTGGTAGCAGATAAGCAGTTACTGTATTTCCCATCATCAAAGTTTTTTTTTAAGTTTGTCTCGGAAATTTACAGTGTATCTTAAGAGGCTGAATGTTACATTTTTCAACCTAACTCTAGAGGAAGATCATGTTGTTAATCAGTAATCAGAACTCCTTTATATGACATATGAAAGAATTTTCTAAATTATAATTAATTAAATAAAGAATAAAAGTATAAATAATTAAAACAAATACTCATAGCTACAAAGATTCACTCATATCAGTAGAAGAGTAGACGAAGAAGTAATGTAAACGATGTAAATCAATATTACTGGTATGCAGTACGTGCTATCATAATCTTACATTACTGCACCATCTGTAGCCCCATCCGTTTACCTGTACCGAGATGTGTTGGCTGAGAAAATCTCTGGTGAAATGTGGATCGGCGGTTCGTATCTTATGTTACTTGTTGGTCTGCTAGTTTTTCAGGTCACTTTTATGTCAGCTTCAGAAAAGTTTATAACATGTTAAAATGAATAAAAAGAAAACTACTCATTTTAAAATAAAGTTTTGCTGGTCAAAATTGGGTTGGGTCTTCACAGTCAAAAGCGTCTTCGACACCAGAAAATGCAGTACGAAAATGCTTTCTTTAGCACAAACTCCCTTTTTTACTTATATTCTATAATTGTTTGTATATAGAATATGAAAGAGAATTTAATTGACATTCAGCATTTCTTTACTTGTCTTTTTTTAAATTTGTGAAGAGCATGTAGTGATGATGATGTAGGCTGTAAGTGTAAATACTTTATTTATTCCATTATTCAAGGAAGTTTCTAAATATTGCTTAGTATGTAAAGTCTAGAATGTATCTCATACTTTTTTGCTGGATATCTTATCTGTTTATTTACGTGGACTAGACTAAGATTCTAATGTTGTCAGAGAATTCCCTTAATATCACTTTCATATTCATTTGTAAAGGTATACATTGCATTTAAAATGATTTATGTAAGGGTGCAGTGTCAGATGCTTGTATGCAAGATACTCTAATTATAGTTCTAGTGATGGTGATGTACAGTAGTTTGCTGAATAGTGTATGCATGAATCCGGACTGAATTCATCTTTGTTAGTTCATTCCATCATTTTGATGTGAATACATGCTGTCAGATGGCTAATAATGTAGAGTACCACCAAATGATGCTACCAATACTTTCCATTGTATGGGTAAATGTATGTGCCATTTTTGTTCTTAGTTTTATGTTTTTAAGTAACCTCACATCTGTAAACTAGTTTGTTTAGTACATAGTATCTTACATGCACATTGCCAGGTTACCAGGTTATATCCTTTGAACCTTGACATTTTTGCAGGTTAATCGATGTAAAGGATGAATACAGTGGTAAAATAAGGCAGCTGGCAGTAGATTCCATGAACCAGTCTATCTCATTCAGTTAGAAATGTGATAAATAAAGTAACGTCCATGGTAGTCTTACATTGTATTGCAATAGACATAACTACTTTGCACCCAATAACTTTTGTATTGACAGAACTTAATTACAGCAAATCCTATTGTCAGGCATACTTAGTATACTGACTGTTGCACCTTGAAAATACAACAGGACAAAATTGTTTGAGATATAAATAGGAGGATATTAAGTATAGAGGTTTGGATTTCATATTAACTAAATTTGCAGAAATGGATATTTTATATTATCAACCCCATGTTTATTATGGGGACTTAGGAATATGAAGTGCACAAAGTTGTTTTTTCCTAGTGCCTTTTTTTATATACATTTTGTAAGATGAAGACTTTTCAGCCGTGCAATATTTTAATTTTTTCTCCCTTTAAAAAAAAAGGGCTTTGAGGGTAGGGAAGTTAACCTGTTTTCAGCTAGGGTTGTGTATTCATTCAGCTGAGATAGCATGCCCTATTGACAGTTTTTACCCTTTTTTGCATGTATAAAGTACTTTTTAATTCTGGAACTGCCTTCTGTATCTGTAGTAAACTTCTCACATTATAATGTGAAACCTATACAGGATTTTCTGTGTATTTTTTTTTTTTTTTTTTTTGATGAAAAAGAAATTTAGTTCTCTATACACTTTTTCAATTTTAGTAATATTATCACAGTAGTACACTTGATTAGAAAGAGTGAATTGTAAAATCTCTTGAGCTTTTTGTATCAAGAGATTGCATTAACTTTTTTTTTAGGCATTTATGTTTGGACTTAGTGATAATCTCCCTACTTAATATTAGCCTGCTATTTGTTCATAGATATATAGCACCAGTAATACTTTCTGTAACTCAATTTCTTCATGGGTGATAACTTATAAGGATAAATACTCATTGTGTACTTTGGCCATGAGTCTTTTAAACTTGGCTTGGTTGTAATTCAGCACAGCAAGGTGAATACAAGAAAAAGTTCTGTTATGTCATTGGGTTTCTGTTATATCATTTGCATATTAAGCAAAATTGCCTTGCTTTGTTTGAACTCCACACTTTGGTATGGTGACATGACTGAAATTGAAGTTTAGTTGATCATACAGTTTGGAAAACTTGAAATATTTTGCTGTCAACAATTATTCTAAGTGTATTTTATAATACACTGGAGTCTTTTACAATCATAAGTTCAGCATTTTTTATATTGTGGGATTTGATGAAAAAAAAAAATTTTAGTCCTCTTTACATCTTTTCAATTTTAGTAATATAATCACAGTAGTGTATTTGATTAGAAAGAGTGAATTGTCAAATCTCTTGAGCTTTTTCAATACATATTTCATTAACTTTTTTTTTAGGCATTTATGTTTGGATTTAGTGATATAAAAAAATAAAAAGATATCTCACTACTTAATAAAAAGATATCTCACTACTTAATAATAGCATGCAAAAATTAAAAAGATATCTCACTACTGAATTAATTAAAGACTGCTATTTTGTTCTAGATATATAGCACCCGTATTACTATCTGTAAAACTTAATTTCTTATTGGGTGACAACTTATAAGGATAAATACTCATTGTGTACTTTGGTCATGTGTCTTTTAAACTTGGTTTGGTTGTAATTCTGCACAGCAAGGTGAATACTAGAAAAAGTTCTGTTATAATATCATTTGCATTTTAAACAAAATTTCCTTGCTTTGTTTAAACTCCACACTTTGGTATGGTGATATGGATCAGATTAAGACATGACTGAAATTGAAGTATGGTTGATCATACAATTTGGAAAACTTGAAATATGCTGCCAGTAATTATTCTAAATGTATTTTATAATACACTGGAGTCTTTTACAATCATAAGTTCTGCATTATTTGTATTCATGTGTGGATTGTAAAGTAGCTTATAGAAATGGTCTGTTGCTAATTAATTATATTCAAAGAAAAGACATCTGCTGGAAGCAAGTTGTGCCTTTGATCATTAGATCTTCATGAATGAAGGACGAATATCTTTTGACCTTTTTATTGGACAGAAGTGTATTTTGGGAGTTTTACAATCACCACTCACTCAATTATACTCTCAGGGTATTTTTGATTTGATTATGAAGCTTATAATTTTCAACTGGAGAATAAGAGCATTAGCAAGGTTACTTGTCTAATATACCAGTGGGGAGCTTGAATTAATTGTCAGAATTACTTTTTTAAATTCATGCAAGTGCATGTTTAATGTGTAACACAAGAGGCCGATTCAGTTTTTAAGGATGATGCTGTGCTCTTTTCATTTTATTTTCAGGTTCTAAAATTGTCCTATTCTATTATATATAAGCAGAAATTTCTGGCGTGTTTTGTATGTTGAGGTGAAAATCAGCCCAGTGTAATATTAATCTAAAATGTGGTAATGATTGGATTTTTTTTTTTTCATCTCATTTGCTGCACTATAGCAATTAGCTAGGTGGATAAGCATTAAAGTACACTGAAAGACTTGTTCTAAACTTTTGTTATAGGTGTCTAAAAATTAGGTATCTCTTTGTATCTCTTCTATTTTTTGGTTTACCACTGAGTAATTGCACAATATTTGGTTACTGTACTGATGTGGGATTGGAAGCAGCACATGCCAAAAAAATTGTTACTTATTGTTTTAACTGTTTGATGAGAGCCATAAAATATTGTTTATCTTTTATAAGAGTAAACCTGGTATTCTCTATTGGTTGTAAATGTTTGAATAACATGTAAAACATGTTTGTGATTATTTTTTTTACTCAAAACCTTTTAAAATTTGTGAATGGATAACAAGATGTATCGTCCCTTGTTTCCGCTGATGCCTCAGTTTGTGGAATGAAAACTTGATTTTGCCTTACAGGAGAATTTTTAAAAGGATATTTTTGAAGGATACCATTAGCCAATGAAACTGAAACATTTCTGTGGCGACATGTTGGTACTATTACAAACAGTTTTCTCGTGAAAACTGGTGCATATTTTGGTAGAGAGAATTTAGCTACTAATCTTGTCATTGAAATACTACACTCTAAAAAAATCCTGGACTTTACCATTAGTAAATATAAAAATCGTAAGACAATACTTACCACAAAAGTAGTTTTTTTACCAGAGTAGAGAGATTTGCTCAAAATACGAGATGTACCTTTTCTACAAATTTGGGCAGAGTTGACTAATGTGAGAAACCAGTATGAAGATGATTTATTCTTACTAAACTTGGGTTGTCCTCAATGTTCACCCAAAAATTAGGGATTCAAAGCTCAGTAAAATACACTTGTTTATTTTATAAAACAGCCTATGTAAATAAGTAATTTACGAGCATACTGTCTATCCACTAGACTAATAAGATACAAATATAATTTGCTTATCCTAATATTTCCCATGGAAATTAAATATTAACAAAGTAATAAATAACATAAATCTCGAGTAATCTTAGCTGCTAAGATAACATGAAATATTTGGTACATATAATAGAAGCAATTCTACGACGTATCACATGGCTCTGCTCCCTCGTCCTCTTGGATCTGCTTTTGTGAATTTGGTGCTTCATCATTTTGCTGAAGTGAAGTTTGCTCCATTGGTTGATCAACCTGATCCATAGGCTGCTGTGTTTCCTCCATGGGCTGAGAACGATTATTTGTGCCAGCTCCAATTAAAGCACCACGCATCAAAAGAGACCCAAGCATCAAACTAACTGTGCCAGAGACTTCACCATCTTCATCTAAAGTCCATAACGCATCGCGGAGTTCTGGATAAACTTGAATGAATTTGAGAAGTACTGGAAAGCAAAATCTAAATTACCAAACATTCAAGAGGTTCGAATTTCTAAGATATTTCTATTCCTTCCAATATTCCTGAGCATCCTTCCCACATACAATGAAAGTATCTACATTATATAAGTTATACTGCCCATTGCTGAAATCTTACACAAATTCTATTTTACCAACTGTTTACTTAGCTATCAATGAATTCAGGTGCGTATTTCCTAGAACTGTAGTCTATATAAGTGCAAGATTCCATTTATTGGCACTTTATAACCTCAGTAACTGACAAGACAATTCAAACTATTATACAATTGTCTGTAGTATTTGTGAAAACATTCCTAAAAAGCTCCATGAGCTGTGACCTTCATTTAAATGTTAAATTTATTTTTTACTGCTAACCATTACAAAATGCAGATATATCCTTTTATAAATATTGAAAATTTGTCTGTTTACAGCTGAATCTAATTGACTAGCTTGATAAAAATAGGTTATCGGAAGATGCTTCCTGCAAAAACTCACCTTTACACATACTTAAGGACACTGGGTGGGACAACCCAAGGTGGTCACCAGGAGGCAATGCTGCAGCCAAAGTACGTAACAAGGCCAAAGAGTGGCCCTGTCGTCTCGCGCAAGGCCTCACATACATTGTATCTAATGTATCACAAGCATATACGTCTTCTCCTCCCCATATGCTTGTACCTAAGAAGTATGAAATTTGTGCAAATACTTGTACTAGTAAGCTATTCTGCCCCAGGATTAAAGAAAATAGACTTAAGTTTTTATATTGTAGATATCCTTAACAGTAAAAAAAGTGAAAATTTAAACACTTCTTTATCCTGAAGAAAAGTTTTGATAATTCCTTCAATTACTTTACTAAATAAAATCTTTGTGAAAGATAATAATACAAGCAGTGCTGTAAAACCATGCAAAAACAACTTAATCCACTGCTCCACAACAAAATCTGAAAGCAACAGGAGAGAGAATGAGGTCGAAGCATAGAACTGACCCTTGCGTTTGAGCGAGCACATGCCAGCTGGGCGGTGGTGATGCCAGAGGAGGTAGGTGGGGTCTACAAGAGGACAGCAGCCATAGGGCACTTCAGCCTCTGCCTCGCGAGCAGCATAGTCCAACTGCGTCAGCACAAGCACCAGGAGACGCTCACCCAGGCACGAAGTCTGACGCAATAGGTCACTTTTCCACTTAGAAGCTAAAGCTAATTCCTATTCTATCTACGTGTTTTAATAACTTCACTGAGCAAAGATCACATATATTTCACAATTTCAACTTAGCAACAATAACCATGCATTAAAATGTAAACCATAGCTGTCTTACATAAACTGAATGAATCAACTTTCCCAACTGATAAGAAGACACTTACCCGAACCCATCCTGCCTTTGGCGAAGTGATACTTAATACTCTTTCTAATGGATGCCAATCTCCTTTGAGCCATATGTATTTATCTGTAAGGAATATATAAAGTGCACTCATCTGAGAATTTACCATCAAATATTCATCAGTTACATGGAGACGCTTAAGTCAAAGGTAGCTCAAGTGCCAAGAATAAAAGAAACTTGCTACGTGGAGAAATATTAAACCTTTACACAAACACAGCAAGGAAACTACAATCACTTTACCTTCACGACTATCAGTGTAAACAAGGATGCCCTTTTCTTCTTCATGTGTATCTTCCTCATTTTCAGCCCAAGAGTTCGGGGAAAAGACATTGCCCTGGCACGGCAACAGCCAAATCTTCAGCATTATTTTTCTTCTGGTGTTTGTCTGCATAAAGCAAGAGTGAATCTTAACTACCAAATTAAGACTAAAATGTGGAAGACATTGAATTAACAGATCAATGGTCTACAGTATATACTACAGAAAAGAGATCTGAGAGATGTTGGGTCATTCCCCACTTGAGGGAGACTTACTTCTAAAGTATACTGCGTACATTACAGTAACAACTGCGAAAAGGCTTTAATGCTTCAGTACATACATAATTTGGACACTGGAAAATTCTTCACAAAAAGCCTTATTCCTCCTGCCTCCTCTTGTTGTTTTGTTGTTGTTGTTGTTGTTGTTGGTTGTTGTTGTTTGTTTGTTTGTTGTTTGTTTGTTTGCGTTTGTTTGTTTGTTTGTTTTTTTTTTTTTTTTTTTTTGTTTTTTTTTTTTTTTTTTTTTTTTTTGTTTTTTTTTTTTTTGACAGAAAAACAAATTTAATTCCAAAAAGTCCATGTGTGATACTTACTGGGGCCCTGAATGGCTGTGAGTCTGTAACCATACGGCAATGTTCGTAATGCTTTCATAAACTTCAGAATCTGCAGGCATGATAAGGCTGTGGTGCTCATAGTGTATTGCAGTACCTGAAAACGACAGCCAATTAAATTGCATACATAAAAAATAAATCCAGTTATGTACCTAGGACATAGTAATAAAAAAAAAAAAAAACCCTCATTGCAGCTTCATCTTCTACCTGCACAACATGCAATGCCAAAAGAGGGCATCTGATACTTTACAGTGACCTCAGAACTTTTGGTCAAATCTAGTAATATATTTTGTAAAAAGTAATCGCTGGATGTGAAAGTATAAAATGGTGTTACAGTAATAATCACAAAGCGTAGAAAAGAACAATCCACTACTTGAGTGAAGCTGGGAAAATAAAGATTACAGCAGCACCCCCACTGATGGACTTCTTAGGATATAAAAGGCAATGATGCCACCATGAAAGCTTTGTTGATGGTAAGCTACTTATATGAACTAATCTGGATAAGATAAGCCAAGATTGGGTATTGTTTGAGCATTACAGTCCATGTGAGTAGGGGAGAAAATAGGTCTCGTCCTTAGTGCTGGGCACTTGTCTCTTAAGGGGCCGGCCGGCTAATGCCGTTTTTTTTAAACGACAGGACTTTGACATTCATACCACTTAATAAGGTGACTTGGGACATCTCCAAAACCGCATATGATTTTCACCTCTGACCTTCAGTTTTGTGACGCCAGGGCAATTTATCCCGAAAATAACCATTTTTTCAAATTCTATCTCCTCCTCCTTTGATATTTAATATTAAGACCTGGGATTACTACCATATATAGACCTGATGTAGACCTCCAATCAAATGGAGAGTTTTTTTTCTAAAAGTCATTTTTTTGCTAGATATGAATTTTTCAATATGGTAAAAAAATAAACCCTATAAATCACGAGAAAAAAATTTATAAAAAAAAAAAAAAGACAAAACAAAAATTGGAAAAAAGGGCTCTATTTGATTGTTCTATAATGTCTTTCTGAGTTACATACCAAATTCCAATGTTATAGCTTTAAAACTAAGTGAGGAGATAGATTTGAAGGTCAATAAGTATAGTTTTGAGATACGGGCGTTCAAAGTTTTCCTTCGTATTTCTATAGACAATGTTAATAAATAATGATTATTATGAATGTATATTTCTTTTTTGTGTATTAATAAACCAATACTATTTTATTTATCATAATTTAATCATAAATGATGATCCCTTTGTCATATATCGTAGCCTGGGGCACTGCTTGAGCAAGATGGGGCACTCCTTCTACGTAACCCTCTCTCTCCCCTTCACTAACTCGGCTTATTACAGCGAATTTTCTTCTGTATGTTAGCGAGATGTTTTCCTTGTATTTTCCTCGTTTGGCATGATGACATTCTTGCCGAAACAAAGATAAACAAACGTAAATGCAAAAGAGAATGTTAGAGGTGAGACTCGAAGGTGAACTCTTTTTACAAAGACACGTTTGATAAATCATGATTATTATGATTTCATATTCCATTTTGGGTATTAAACAAAAAAACCAAAAACTATGTTATTTATCATAAATGAAGATCTCTTTGCTCAAAGATCGTAGCCTTGGGCACAGTGTGACGTGTGCTGTCCAGGCAAGAAGGGAGGGGGCCGTTACTAAGCAACCCTCTCTCTTCACTAACTACGCGTATATTATGATATTCTGAATAATACTTGAGCGATTTTCTTCGTCTGTATGTTAGCGAGATGTTTTCCTTGTCTTTTCCCCATTGGCATGACGAACTTATTGCCGAAACATACATAAACTACGTAAAAGCAAGCAAATGTCACGAGGTGAAACTCGAACGTGTATCTACTTGAAGTCTATGGTCCAACTGATTCATGATTGGAACCAGATACTCGCTTATGCGAGCCACGGAAACTCTACAGATGCCATTTCTCACAATTTCTTTGCCAATAATTATCGAAATTTACGATAACAGAAGAAATGTTATTGTCATGATACAATATAAAGTTTTATGCATACTTACCTGGCAGATATATACTTAGCTATAGACTCTGTCGTCCCCGATAGAAATTCGAATTTCGCGGCACACTCTACAGGTAGGTCAGGTGATCTACCGCCTTTCCCCGCCGCTGGTGGCGGGAATAGGAATCATTCCCGTTTTCTAAGACAGATTTTCTCTTCCACCTGTCTCCTGAGGGGAGTCGGGTGGGCCATACACCGTATATATCTGCCAGGTAAGTATGCATAAAACTTTATTGTATCATGACAATAACATTTTTATGCATTCAACTTACCTGTCAGATATACTTAGCTGATTGGCACCTTTGGCGGAGGGTAAGAGACGCTAATCTACTGAAATAGACAGGAAACACATATGTTGTAGGTAATAAAATTAAAAACCTTGATTCCTACCTGTTAGCGAAAGACTTCATGGCTACTGCCTAGGAGCCTGTATCGCTTCAAGAGCCTCGAGAGGTAGTGACCTCATGCTAAGAGTTCTTGGTGGTCTGTTACCGGGGTCTACCCACTTACGCTCAGAACCTTAGGATCTTTGTCAATGGGGTCCTATCCCACTTACATGACAAAAACACCTTGCCTATTGGCATGATCATAGAGCACGACACTAATCCCGATCACTGATCCTCATTGGGGTTAGTACTACGATTGAAAGGAGTCATCCCCGAAAACATCCTTTCAGCAACCCAAACTCAACAACAATATTAAACTAATTATTAAAAATATTAAAAACAAATTTAAGGATCAGCGTCTGCTCCATTTCCCAGCATAGTATCCGCTGATACATAAGGTCCAAGAGCGAAACATTTATCGTATGTTATTCTACTCTAACATCCTTTAAATAGTGGGATGCAAATACTGAATTGCACCTCCAATAAGTTGCTGTTAAAATGTTTCTCATGGACATATTCTTCGTAAAGAAAGGGAAGTTGCCAACAGCCCGGACTTCGTGAGCTTTCACACTCAGCAGCTTTTAAAGAGTTCTCTTGGCAATTCCTATGAGCTTCGGTAATTATATTTCTGACAAGAATGCCAGTGCGGTTCTTTGACATCGGTCTCTTGGGGTTTCTTACCGAACACCAAAGACCTTGTCGACATCCCTGAAGCTGTGTCTTCTTTTCTAAATAAAATTTTAAGGTCCTGACTGGGCAAAGGGACCGATCCAACTCTCTTCCTACCAGAGAAGAGAGTCCTTGACTTCGAAACTTCTAGGCCAAGGTTTAGAAGGGTTCTCATTCTTCGCTAGGAAAGATCCTGGTAAAGAAATGACAGCCGAGTCTTTTCTAAATCCACCCGAGAGTCCAAAGCATGCAATTCACTGATCCTCTTAGCAGTTGCTAGAGCCAACAGGAATATGCATTTGCTAGTAAGATCTCTGAATGAGATTTTATCTATAGGTTCGAACCTGTCCGACATCAAGAACTTTAGGACAACGTCCAGGTTCCACTCGGGGGAATCGATGATCTCAATTTCTTAGTCTCGAAAGACCTGATGAGATCATGAAGATCCTTATTATTCTCGAGATTCAGCCCTCTGTTTCTAAAAACAGCTGAGAGCATGCGCCTATATCCCTTGATAGTTGATACGGCCAATTTGGATTCTTCTCTTAAGAAGAGGAGAAAATCCGCGATTCGGTTACAGAGGTATTGGAAGAGGACAGCTCTTCGACCTACACCATCTACGGAAAACTTCCCACTTCGATTGGTAGACCCGCAGGGTAGAGGCTCTGCGGGCTCTAGCAATTGAAGTTGCCACTTTCTTTGAAAAGCCTCTCGCTCTGACCAGTCTTTCGATAGTCGAAAGGCAGTCAGGGAGAGACTTTGGATGTTTTTGTGGAACCTCTCGAAGTGGGGTTGTCTGAGCGATCTGTCCTGTCTGGTAGAGATCTGGGGAAGTCCACCGTCCATGTCCAATACCTCTGTGAACCCAGATTCGGGAAGGCCAAAAGGGAGACAATTAGAGTCATTCTCTATTCCTTCCGATGCCACAAATTTTCTTACTACTTCCCCCAGCAATTTGAATGGGGGAAGAGGCGTATGCATCTATTGCCTGACCAATCCATGAGGAAGGCATCGATCGCTGTGGCTCTGGGATCTTCTTCTAGCGAGCAGAAGTTGTCTATTTTCCTGGAGAGGAACGTGGCAAAACAGGTCGATCTGGGGTCTCCCCCAGAGTGACCATATTTGTCTGCAGACTTCTGAGTGGAGCATCCACTCTGTCGGGGAGAACCTGGTTCTTTTTCTGCTCAACCTGTCTGCCCTTAGGTTTTTTACTCCTGGACAAACCTTGTACGCAGAATAATGCCCCGTTCCTCTGTCCAGGTTAATAGAGCTCTCGCTCATTTCGTTCAGAGAGAAAGAGTGAGTGCCCCCTTGATTCCGGATGTAAGCCAGAGCTGTGGTGTTGTCGGAATTGACTTGAACTACCGCCTCTCTCGACTTCCACCCGCTTCGAAGTATTCCAGGGCTAGAAAAAAAAAAAAAAAAAAAATGAATTGCCAGGAGTTCCTTCGCATTGATGTGCAGAGTAGTTTGTTGTCTGGTCCAAACACCTGCTACTTCCTTTGGACCCAGTGTTGCCTCCCCAACCTGTTTCCGAGGCATCGGAAAACAACACTCGGTGAGGGTTCCGAATCAAGAGGGACACCCCTTCGTTCCTTGTTAATGGGGTTAACCACCACTTTAGGTCTGATTTTATCCCCTGTTGGAATGGGAAAAAACGTCTGACAAGTCTCCTGTCTTTTGACTCCACATCCTCTTTAGATAAATTGCAGAGGTCTGAGATTTAATCTTCCCAGGGAAATGAACTGCTCTAACGAGGAAAGGGTGCCCAGCAGACTGGAGCCATTCCCTCGCCGAGGTCCGTTCTTTCCCTAAGAAGTTCGAGATCTTTTCTAAGCCTCGAGTAATTCTGTCTTGAGATGGAAACGCCCGAAAAACCCCGAGAATCCATCTGTATCCCCAGATAGACTATGTTCTGTCTGGGGATCAATTGTGATTTCTCGAGGTTCACGAGCAGTCCCAGAGATTTTGTCAAGTTCAAAGTCTTCTCCAAGTCCTTCAAGCACTGAATTCTTTCCGATTTTGCTCTTATTAGCCAATCGTCCAGATAAAGGGATATATTTATCCCCTCTAGATGTAGGCCATCTCGCAACGTTCATCATTAGCCTCGTGAACACTTGATGGGGGCCGTTGAAAGGCGAAGCATAGGGCTCTGAATTGGTATACTTTCCCCTGCATCATGAATTGATATTTCTTCGATGATGGATGCAGGGGGACATGAAAGTATGCATCTTGTAGTCTAAGGAGACCATCCAATCTCCTGGACGAAGAGCCGCAAGAACCGATTTTGATGTTTCCATAGAGAACTTTGTGTTCTCCACAAATCGGTTCAATGCGCTCACATCCAGGACCGGTCTCCACCCTCCCGAGGATTTCGGAACCAGAAAAAGACTTGTTGTAGAATCCTCGGGAATGCGGATCCCGAACCACTTCGATGGCCTCCTTTTGCAACATCTGTTTCACCAGTTGCAATAATGCTTCTTTCTTGGCAGGGTCCCTGTATTGGCTGACAGTTCCCTCGGGTTCGTAGTCAAGGGAGGTCTGTCTCGAAAGGGGATCATATATCCCTTGTTACCAGGGAAAGGGACCAAATTTCTGCCTGTCTCCTAGCCCATTCTTCGGAAAATTTCCGAAGTCTGGCTCCTACCGGTGCTTGAAGGACTGTTGTCTTATTTAGCTCTCTTGATAGGTCTGAAGGAAGGCCTACCTCTCTTCTGCACTCCTCTCTTCTTAAAAGAGGGTCTGGCCGAGGTACTTCCTCGAAAGGGCTGTTGAGGAGCCCGAGTCTCTCTCTTAATAGGACCCGAAGTCCTCGATTTCTTTGCAGATTGGGCCAAGAGATCTTGTGTGGCCTTTTCTGTCAAAAGAATGAGAAATATCTTTTACAAGATTTGAAGGAAACAATTGGTCCGACAGAGGAGCATACAGAAGAGATGACCTCTGAGTAGGAGTAACTGCTTTCGTCCAGAAAAGAGCTAAATAAGACTCTCTTCTTCAGAATACCAGTTCCAAAACAGAGAGGCCACCTCTCCTGATCCATCCTGAACCGCCTTTGTCCATACAGGAAAGAAATCACTATGAAGGACTTCTGGACTAAGAGATTCCTCCTCTTGTGTCTTTTTTGGGCCAACCACCCCAAGGGACCAGTCTAAGAAGTTAAAAACTTCTAAGACATTAAACAATCCCTTGAGGAGATGGTCCATCTCAGAAGTCCCCATGTGATCTTTGCTGATGACAAGGCTTGTCTCCTAGACGAAATCTACCAGATTCGAAAAAATCTGCTTCGGCAGTGGACGGGAGAGCTAGACCCCGTGGTTTGCCCGTCTCGTACCAAATTTCCCTTCTTCCCTGATAGTCTGGAAGGAGGGCAGGTAAAGACTGTCTTCCCCGCCTTCTCCTTGGATTCCAACCAATTTCCTACGAATCGGAGAGCCTTGTTCATGGAAATGGTTGGCTTCATTTTAATAAAAGATGATTGTTTCGGGACCTTCGTGCTTGTAAACAGGAACCCTTGGAGAAGGATAGCAGTAGGGCTTTAAAGAGTCCCCCCAAACTCTTGAAGTAAGAGGGCTGCCAGCATCTTGTAATCTGACAAACCCGGAGCCGAGTGATCTTCAGAGTCCGAAATCTCTTCCAAATCCAATTCCGAAGAGGATTGTTTATTTCCAGTAGGAGACTGGCCTCTTGCAACATCCACCCCACTCTCGCAAGAACGACGACCGCCTGTGCGATAACTTGCGTCCCTACGAGAGATAGGTTGATCCTGCAAAACGACCTTATCCTTCTCCTGGCAAGAGCGATGGCCGCTTGTGCGACACCTTTCTCTCCTGTCAGACGAAGGATGTCCTCTCCTATCACTTTCTCCGGAACCACCTATGTCCTGACAAGGAATACGGCCGCTTGTGCGACAACTAGAGTCCTTGTCAGGTAAAGGTTTATCCTTCCGAAAGCTAAACAAATCCTCTTGGCTTAATTGTCTTTTGGAAGAAGTCCGTCTCTTATTTGTCACTTGTGGCTCATTGCGCCGGGTTGGCGCTCGTGATTCCTTGCGCCAAGCTGGCGCTTCTGGCGCATTTCGGCAGGGTGGCGCTTCCGGCGCATTTCGGCAGGGTGGCGCTTCTGGCGCATTTCGCCAGGCTGGCTCTTCTGGCGCATATGGCGCATCTGGCGCTTCTGGCTCTTCTGACTCGTATGGAGTCTCAAACTCATCTGGCGCATCTGGCGCATTGCGCCAGTTGGCGTTTTTGGGCGCATTCTTCATACTCCTCCGAGTATAAGCCGAAACTTCCGTTTCTTCTTTCTTTCCTTCGTCTTCTTTATAGGAAGGAAAGAGTCCTTTCTCCTGGGAGGGTTTCCTTAGTAAAAACTCTACTAAGGCCGAAAGTTGCTCCTGCACATTTAGGATAATTTTTGCAGCCGCACTCTCTTTTTTCTTCCCTGATTCAGGTGAGGATGTCTAGAAGCGGAAGGAAACTCCGATTTCCGTTTAGGAACCAATCTCCTTTTCTTCTTTTCACAAGGTGATAGATCGGAGAAAAGCTCAGGGCTTGAATCCAAAAGTTGGGATGCCTTCCAACTTCTCTTTTAAGAAGGGGCGTGACAGTTTCATCAGAACTCCATCCCCTTACATTCGTGAAGAATCTGACGAAGAAAAACACTTCTTTAGGATGCTTTTTTCGATATGCGATCCTTGGCAGTTCGGGTCGTCACAGAATCTGCCAAGAGGGGACGCCTGATCGGTGGGGATTCTCCGTAACCTCCGTAAGGCTTTCGACATTCCTTCTCCTCTGGGCCTGTGAGCTTGGAAGAGGTCTAGGCCTGGGAGCGAGACAGAGCCGATCAGACGCACCCTCCACTGCACTAGGGACACTTAATTCACTATCACTGTGCTTACCTTTCAACGTCCGCATTTGACATTCCATCCTTTGTAGCGCAGCTTTAAGATCTGCAATTTCCGTTGCTGGATTTGCAGTCTTAGTACTAGATGGAAGAAGATAGAGGTTTAGGGTTAGGTGTTAATTTAATAGGCTCGTTAGAGCGAGACCTACTTACGCTTCTGGAGGAAGCCTTTCCTAGCCTATCCATCTCCCTTAATTTCCTTCAAATATGAATTTAAATTCTTCCATTCTTCCTCATTCATATTTACACATTCATCACAGGTGTTAGAAATTGAACATTCATTCCTTCTACACCCCTTACAAACTGTGTGAGGGTCTACCGAAGCTTTCGGTAGCCTCACCATGCATCCCTCATTTACACACTGTCTTCTAACCGTAAAGCTAGAATCCGACATCATGAGAAATATCCAAAACCAAGTCCAAAAAACAGTCCACGAAAGAGTATGCCAAACCAAAGATCCAATACGTCACCAAAATAACCGGCTTAGAAGATCAATAGCGATGAAAAAATACGAAAATCAAATCAGGAGTAACAACAACAATGTTGCTGTCACCTCCGATAGAGAAAATCTGTCTTGGAAAACGGGAATGATTCCTATTCCCGCCACCAGCGGCGGGGCGGTAGATCACCTGACCTACCTGTAGAGTGTGCCGCGAAATTCGAATTTCTATCGGGGACGACGGAGTCTATAGCTAAGTATATATCTGACAGGTAAGTTGAATGCATAAAAATATTGCATTTTCTTGTACGGATGAATGTTTTAGGCTTATTGAGTTATGTTTACTAATTACCCTGTAACTACGAAAGTAAGAGGAATTTTGACGAAATATTTCGTATACGTATTCTCAAATGCCATATGAAGCTCCATGAATTTTTTCATGACTTTGCATTTTTCGCCCTATACCACCATATATAGGGGTTCCGGCCGGCCCCCTTAAGTCCTTTATGATAAATTTTGTACTCCCAATATGAATCCAAGCTGCTTTTTACTATGACAGGAAATATGTTACTTCAATATCTATTTATGGTACAGAAAA
The DNA here is from genome assembly GCF_015104395.2 of Macrobrachium nipponense. Taxonomy (NCBI): domain Eukaryota; kingdom Metazoa; phylum Arthropoda; class Malacostraca; order Decapoda; family Palaemonidae; genus Macrobrachium; species Macrobrachium nipponense. The sequence goes on from NC_061094.1 coordinate 60,342,920, forward strand.
AATTTATCCTTCATATCCTTTGTGAGTATAGTGCTACTGTATTGTGTGGACATTTACATATCAGCTTGATCTCACTTTTTTCACCCTAAATTTATAAATCATAAGAATAGTTTTCAAGTGTCTTTGATAGGCCATTAAAAGGTTTACATCACTACATTATTAAGCCCAAACCTAGACTGAATAAGTATAGAGAAATTATCCTTTGATCACCTGAAAAGAAAGAAAGCATTAGAATATTCATCAAACATGGAACAATTTTAGCCTATATAAAGTAAGTTATATAAAATAACACCACTTTAAGAACTTAGGTGCGAATGAAAAAGTAAATGTAGATTACGCAAGTCATAATCAATATTTTCCCTTATTGAGGTTCACACTGAAATGAGTTCATTCCGCTCTCTTCTGGAGTGTGTATTTCTTCCTGAACTATCAAGTCAAGGTCTTCCTCTAAGCCTTTTTGTTCATGACTGTCTAGATCTTCCTACAGGTCTTCATCCTGTTACTTCTGTCTACCAAAGTCGAGCCTAAGATTAGCATACTTGACATTTAAGGATTCCATCAGGTAATGGACAGAACCAATGGCAGAAGCCACAAAAGAGTAAGAATGGGAGACCACGCGACTTGCTATGCGCATATGACCTAAGGTTTACAGTAGCAGACTTTAGATTAGGACAAGGATATATTTACACGGAGGAAGACTGGAAATTAAAATGAGCAAAGCCAAACTTATGTGCAAATGACCTAGTGTTTACAGCAGACTCTAAGGAAGAGGTCAAGGAAATATTTACATGGGGGGAAGACTGGAAAAAAGAGAAGAGGGCTGAAAATTAAAATAAGCACAACGAAACTTACCAACGATGTGGGGAGGGGGAGCAGGAAAAAGTAGTCTGAGAGTGGCCATGTGGCTATTGTGGGAAAGGTGTTGAGGTGAACTCGGTGCTGTGTGCCAATTGTAACAGATGGTGTCACAAGAGATGCTCATGATCATAAAATATACATTGAGTATGATACATTCAAAACTCAAAATGTATTACAAGAGATATTGGGATGAGATGGAAATGAAAAACCATGTTATGAGAGATGGGGGGGGGGGGGGGGGGGGGGGGGTGGGGGGGGGGGGGGGGGGGTGGGGGGGGGGGGGGGGGGGGGGGGGGGTGTCTTGGAAGAAACAGCCTTTCTGCTACCTTGAAGACATGCTGACTTGTGAAGCAGATGTTAGAGGGCAAATAAGCAAAAGAATACTAGCCGCAGCATGAATGAAAACTGAGAGATAGCTAGATTACTGGTAAATAATAACGTTATAGTTACCAGGGGACAAAAACTTTAGATTAGTGTACTATGCGAGGTGTATTTCTGATAGTTTACCATACTGATGAATACATGTTGGCTAAATTTAAATCATACAGTGCTGAATATGTAAATTCCTATGGACTGTAATATTCTTCTTCAGTGTTTATGCTCTGAATGGTTAATATTAATGACATTCACACTGAAAAGTTGAAGATATATGGTGTGGGAATTCTGTCTAGAAAATATTCTTACTATTTAATTTCATTATAACACTCTAAAACTCTTAGTTAAGATATAAGGCAATATATGAAAGCCTTTAAATGAAAATAAGTTTCAGAAAATATTTAATGCTACATGAATCCCTAAAATACTATCTATGAAGCTTCTGATTCGACATTACTATTGTACAATTATATATAATACTGAACACCCATTGTATCATATAGATATACATAAGTGTTATTATTTTTTGTCATTAGATGTAACAGGGAAAC
>NC_061094.1:60345203-60388378 GCF_015104395.2 Macrobrachium nipponense
GTTTCCCTGTTACATCTAATGACAAAAAATAATAACACTTATGTATATCTATATGATACAATGGGTGTTCAGTATTATATATAATTGTACAATAGTAATGTCGAATCAGAAGCTTCATAGATAGTATTTTAGGGATTCATGTAGCATTAAATATTTTCTGAACTTATTTCATTTAAGCGTTTCTATATTGGCCTTATATCTTAACTAAGAGTTTTAGAGTGTTATAATGAAATTAAATAGTAAGAATATTTCTAGACAGAATTCCCACACCATATATCTTCAACTTTTCAGTGTGAATGTCATTAATATTAACCATTCAGAGCTACACTGAAGAAGAATATTACAGTCCATAGGAATTTACATATTCAGCACTGTATGATTTAAATTTAGCCAACATGTATTCATCAGTATGGTAAACTATCAGAAATACACCTCTGCATAGTACACTAATCTAAAGTATTTGTCCCCTGGTAACTATACGTTATTATTTACCAGTAATCTAGCTATCTCTCAGTTTCATCCATGCTGCGGCTAGTATTCTTTTGCTTATTGCCCTCTTAACATCTGCTTCACAAGTCAGCATGTCTTCAAGGTAGCAGAAAGGCTGTTTCTTCCAAGACACCCCCCCCCCCCCCCCCCCCCCATCTACATCATAACATAACATGGTTTCATGCATGACACTTACCTGGCAGGTATATATATAGCTATATTCTCTGTTCGCACTGGCAGAATTTTCAAAACTCGCGGCAACCGCTAGATCACTGGTAGTTCAGGTGATCGCCACCAGCGCTCCCGTGGCGCTGGTGCTCGGCAATCAATTCCCATTTTCTTTTTCGTCAGATTTTTTTCTGCCACTGAACCGGCAAACATCGTTGTTGGTTCCCTGCTAGAATTCGAAACTCGTTAGCTGACTTTCGCTGTACTTGGATGGTTTATTGGGTATCGTATTGGAAAGTTGGATTGGCAATCGCGATTGGAAGTTATTAGAATGTCTGATTCTGGTATAGTATTTTATCGAGTGTGTATGAAAGAAGGGTGTAAGGTGAGACTACCGAAAGCTTCGGTAGACCCTCACACACTATGTAAGAAGTGTAGAGAGGTTTTGTGTACTTGGGACAATAGATGTAATGAGTGTGAAAGTTTAAATGAGAAAGAATGGAAGACTTTCACCAAATATGTTGAGAGACTTGAAAAGGATAGAGTAAGAAGATCGGTGTCTCGAGTGAGAGGTCAGGTTCTTCTAGTAAGGCCTTGAATAATTCTGTTATTTCTCCCCCTTCTTCCCAAGTAGAACTTGTTAATCCTTCTCCTCAGGTCTCTCCTGCACCCGCTGCTGTTTCTGAGGATACTAATATTGTGAAAGTGTTTGCCGCCCTTGCGTCAATGGGCGATCAGATTCAGCGTCTTACAGACAAAGTGGGTACGATTGAAAGTGTCAGTGTAGTGGAGGGGGCGGCTGATCGTCTCACTCGTGCTCCTAGACCTAGACCTCTGCCAAGCTCCCAGACCCAAGGGAGAAGGCATGTCGACAGTCGAAGGGAGGCGAGAGGGGTTCCCTTACGATCAGTCGTCCCTCAGGCAGTCCTGTTGCGTCCCAGGCTGCAGCAGTGCGCCATAGAAAAGGCGACACTGGTAAGTGTCTTTCCTCGACAGATAGTGCTGCGTCAGGCAGGTATGGACGTTATGCGGAAGTTTTCGCGTCCTCTGAAGAGGACGCATAGACCTACGTCTTCTCAAGATGAGCGTTACCCGCAAGAACAGTGGAGTAGTCCCGAGATTTTCTCTTCTAGTGATGAGGAAGAGGTGGTTCCGATTAAAAGGAGGAGATCCTTTAAGTCAAGACAAGACGCAAGACCTCATGTGTACGACGGTTCTCGGGATAGGAGCTCTCCTTCGGAATACGGAGCAGTCTCTCCGATATCTTCCCCTTATCGTAGAACTCAAGATCGAGTTTCTCGTGTTGATGTCCGTCTCGTCTTGTTCTCCGCTTGCTCAGACTTCACGCCAGGAAGCAGAGACTAGGAACTTCCTTGAAGAGATGCAAGGAAGGTTAGCCGATTGGTTAAATCGTGGGGAACATCGGAACTTCCTCCTACAAGGCGTAAGGACGCATCTCTCCCAGTCAAGTCGTCTAAGAGGACGCATGATGGTTGGCCGCCTTCTCGTCAGGCTTCGGAGTCTCGGGTAGGACGCAAGTTACGGGAGCAGGACGCAGGACGCAAGTTAAAGAGAACAGGAAGCAGTACGCAAGTTTTCGGAGCAGGACGCAGGACGCAAGCTTCCGGAACAGGACGCAGGACGCAACCTCGAGCTCAGAAGGACGCAGGACGCAGGCGGCAGGAGCAGGTTTCTTCACGCGAGGTTGGAGAAGATTTTCTGCAGCAAGACCTGGGTTTACAGGATGTGTCTTCGGCAGAAGAGGAAATAGAAGACTTAGAATCTGAGGAAGAAAAAGAAGATGAAGCACCTTCTTCAGATTATAAGAAATTGACGAATTGCCTTCTTTCACTTTTTGGAGGGGATTTTCAGCCTGCAGCTCCGACATCACCCCTTTCTCAATTCTCCAAGAATAAAACTCCGAGAAGTCCTCGTTTTTGAAGATGAAGTTTTCGATTACGGCTAAGAAGGCTCTTCAAAGAATTGATACGTGGTTGAAGGAAAAGAGGAAGCGGCAAGACTGTGTTCTCTTTCCCTCCTGCCAAATTGGCATCGAAGTCCGGAATTTGGTATGCGACAGGGGAAAATCTCGGCCTGGAGTGCCTGCCTCCTCCCAGGGGGATTTTTTCCAACATTGTGGACAGTTCCCGCAGACATGCCTTGAATTCGGCCAAAGTGTGGTGGTCTCCATCAGAATTAGATCATCTCTTGAAAGGGATTTTCCGGACCGGCCTTCGAGGTTTTTAATTTTCTGGATTGGTCCTTGGGAGCTCTGGGACGAACAGTGGAAGATAATGAAGCAACGGCTTCTCAACTCCCAAGCAGTATTATGTCCTGCCATGGACAAAGCCTTAAGAGATGGAGCGAATGAATTGGCATCTCTTTCACCGCAGGAGTTTTAAAGAAAAGGTCACTCCTATGCTCTTTTGCTGCTAAGGGCGTTTCTAACGCCCAGAAATCCGAATTGCTTTTTTCCCCACTTTCGGAGCAATTGTTTTCCTGCGGATATTATCAAGGATATTTCGCTTTCCCTAACTCAGAAGGGCGACGCAGGATCTGTTAACTTCCTCGGTAAGGAAATTTTTACCCAACAAGGTAGTTAAGAAGACTCCTAAGGAATCAAGGCAAGCTAGTCAGCCTTTCGAGGCAAGTCCTTTTCTCGTCCGCCTTCAGAGCAGAAGAGCTCCGTCCAAGAGGGGTTCGAAACCCAGGTACATAAACAATGAACAGCAAGTCCTTCAGACATCAGTAGGTGCCAGACTCCAGAAGTTTTGGAGATTTGGCAAGAAAAGGGAGCAGATCCTTGGGTAGTCAAGGTGGCCAAAGAAGGTTACAGATCCCTTTTCTAAAGAGACCGCCTCTTGCGACATCGCCAAGAGAGCTGGGAGCTCACTACAGCGATCCAGGGAAACAAGAAGCACTACAAGAACAAGTTCTTTCTATGCTCAAGAAAGCAGTAATAGAACCTGTTTTCTGGATCACTTATCTCCGGGATTTTACAACCGGCTGTTTTAGTAGCAAAATCCTCGGGGGGATGGAGACCAGTACTGGACGTAAGTCAACTCAATTTATTTGTGGAGAAAACAAAATTTACGATGGAGACGACCGCCGTTCAGTACTGGCAGCGGTACGTCCAGGGGACTGGATGGTCACCCTGGACCTTCAAGAACGCATATTTTCATATCCCAATTCATGCAAGATACAGGAAGTACCTGAGATTTGTGATCCAGAACAGGGTTTTTCAGTTCAAAGCCCTCTGTTTTGGACTGTGGACAGCCCCACAAGTTTTTACAAGAGTGATGGCGAGCGTGGCGAAGTGGCTACACATTCTAGGAATAAGAGTGTCTCTATACCTGGACGATTGGCTCATAAGAGCCCAATCCAAGAAAGCATGTCTGGAGGACTTAGAAATGACGTTAACATTAACGAAAGAGTTAGGGTTGATGGTGAACTTAGAAAAGTCGAATATGAACCCCAGTCAGGAGCTAGTTTATTTGGGGATTCTGATCTCCTCAGTGACTTTTTCGGGCTTTTCCGTCTCCCAACAGACAAGATCTGTGCATCCGGAAAGTGCAAGCCTTTCTAGAGAAAGAACAATGTTCAGCACGAGAGTGGATGAGCTTACTGGGGACACTCTCGTCCCTGGAACGGTTCGTTTCTCTAGGAAGGCTTCACATGAGACCCCTACAATATTTTTGAACCAAGTCTGGCCAAGAAAATCGCAACCAGATTCCTTCCTGTTTTCGAATTCCTCGCAAGATCAAAGAGGAGTTAAGTGGTGGCTAACTCCGGAGAAGTTAGCAAGGGAGCGTCTCTCCAGCAAAAGAACCCAGACCATGTTATTGTTCTCAGACGCCTCGGACGCAGGCTGGGGAGCGACTCTCGGACTTCAAGAAGTCTCAGGTCGTTGGAGCAAGGAGGAAACGGCTTGGCATATAAACAGGAAGGAACTGATGGCGATTTTCTTGGCCTTGAAGGAGTTCAACGCGGTGATTCGCAACAAGGTGGTACAAGTCAACGCGGACAATACCACAGCTCTGGCATACATCCGCAAACAAGGAGGGACACATTCAATCTCTCTGCAAGTTGGCGGAGGAGATCCTTCTTTGGCAGAGAAGGAAAACGTAACCCTTCTCACCAGATTCATTCAAGGGGAGAAGGAATGTGAGAGCGGACCTGTTGAGCAGGGAAGGTCAACTTCTATCAACAGAAATGGACGCTTCATTTAGAAGTATGCCAGAGTCTGTGGAAATTATGGGGTCGCCCAGTGGTAGACTTGTTTGCGACAGCAATGACGAAGAGATTGACGACGTATTGCTCTCCAGTCCCAGACCGTCAAGCAGTCGCAGTAGACGCCTTTCTTCTAGATTGGACGGGGGCTAGACGTCTACGCCTTTCCCCCGTTCAAGATATTAGGGAAGGTTTTGAAGAAATTCAGGGAGAGTCAAGGGACAAGAATGACTCTCATAGCTCCATAACTGGCCGGCCCGAGATTGGTTCACAGAGGTACTGGAATGGACAATAGATGTACCAAGGACACTTCCAGCAAGAGTAGATCTACTCAAACAGCCTCACTTCAACAGGTACCGACAAGAACACCCTCGCTCTGGGTCTGACTGCGTTCAGACTATCAGAAAGACTTGTCAGAGCGAGGGGGTTTTCTAGAGAGGCGGCCAGAGCTGGTGGCCGGAGCTAGAAGAGCCTCTACTATTAAGTTGTACCAGGCGAAGTGGGGAATCTTTCGCAAGGTGCAAGAGTCGGAAGATTTTCTTCATCCAGTACCTCTGTGACCCAAATTGCCGACTTCCTTTTATATTCTTAAAGAAGGAAATAAAATTGTCAACTCAGACGATTAAAGGGTATCGGAGTATGTTGGCTTCTGTATTTAGACATAGAGGTCTAGATATTACAAATAATCTAGATCTGAGAGACCTCATAAGGTCCTTTGCAACAAGGAAGGAGCCCCAATACAGAGCGCCTTCCTGGAATCTCGATGTGGTCCTGAAATTTTTTAGGAACTAGTAAGTTTAAACCGATGGATCAAGCTTCGTTGAGAGATATCACAAAAAAGACCATCTTTTTGGTGGCATTGGCCACAGCTAAAAGGGTGAGTGAGCTGCAAGCAATTAACAAACATATTGGTTGGAAACATGACAAAGCGGTTTGCTCTTTTCAGGAGGGGTTCTTAGCCAAGAACGAGAATCCAGCTCATCCATGGCCAAGGTCATTTGAAATTATGGGTCTTTCAGATCTAGTAGGACAGGAACAAGAGATAGTTCTTTGTCCAGTAAGGGTGCATTGCGCTATTATTTGGATAAAACCAGTAAGATTAGAGGACTTCAGAATCACTGTGGTGCTCTGTGAGGACCCCTAGCAGAGCAATGACCAAAATGCTATTGCCTTTTCCTTAGGGAACTAATTAAAGAATCTCATATGTTATGCCAAGAAGAAAAATTTCGGCATCCTTAAGGTTTAAGGCACACGAAGTGAGAGCAGTAGCTACTCGTTGCTTTTAAAAAGAATATGGCCCTCAAAGATATCATTGAAACGACGTTTTGGAGGACTAATTCAGTGTTTGCAAGTCATTACCATTAGAAACGTCAAAACAACGTTTGACAATTGTCAAACGTTGGGTCCATATGTATCCTCAGAGCAGTATTGGGCAAAGGATTTTCCACCCCATAACTTACTAACATGCTAGGTATTTTAATGAAGTGGTGTTGTTTTTACGGTTGTCTGAGAGGGTGATTTCCTCTTCAGTCTGTGAAGTGTAGTGTGTTAGGTAGTGGTTGTGTGTGGTTCAGGTGGTCTAACTATCCTAGCATGAATGCCCGTGGTAAGAGAGGGCTAGGGTTTCCTGTCAACAAATTGGTCCGTCCAGTTGTCAGACCCTTGTATTTAGCTTCATCAACTAATAGGTCACGTCCTAGTTGGAAGCTACTAAGGCTTAGCAGGCTAAGAGGCAGGAATGCTGAAGTCAGCTACCTTAGCAGGTAAGGAATCTAAGAGTATTTTAAATTTTAAATTTTTAAAATTTTTTAAAACTCTTACAATGTTGCTGTCTTTGACCCACCTCCAAATGTGTCAATCAGCTATATATTTACCTGCCAGGTAAGTCTCATGCATGAAAATGATGTTATTATGATATAACAAAGTTTCATGTATACTTACCTGGCAGGTATAATATAATTAAATTCCCACCCCACTCCCTCAGGAGACAGGGTTCAGAGAGAAAAATCTGACGAAAATGGGAATGATTCGAGCACCACGCCACGGGAGCGGGGTGGCGATCACCTGAACTACCAGTGATCTAGCGGTTGCCGCGAGTTTTGAAATTCTGCCAGTGCGAACAGAGAATATAGCTATATATACCTGCCAGGTAAGTATACATGAAACTTTGTTAAATCATAATAACATCATTTTTTTCATTTCCATCTCATCCCAATATCTCTTGTAATACATTTTGAGTTTTGAATGTATCATACTCAATGTATATTTTATGATCATGAGCATCTCTTGTGACACCATCTGTTACAATTGGCACACAGCACCGAGTTCACCTCAACACCTTTCCCACAATAGCCACATGGCCACTCTCAGACTACTTTTTCCTCTGCTCCCCCTCCCCATCGTTGGTAAGTTTCGTTGTGCTTATTTTAATTTTCAGCCCTCTTCTCTTTTTTCCAGTCTTCCCCCCATGTAAATATTTCCTTGACCTCTTTCCTTAGAGTCTGCTGTAAACACTAGGTCATTTGCACATAAGTTTGGCTTTGCTCATTTTAATTTCCAGTTCTTCCTCCGTGTAAATATATCCTTGTCCTAATCTAAAGTCTGCTACTGTAACCTTAGGTCATATTGCGCATAGCAAGCGCGTGGTCTCCCATTCTTACTCTTTTGTGGCTTCTGCCATTGGTTCTGTCCATTACCTGATGGAATCCTTAAATGTCAAGTATGCTAATCTTAGGCTCGACTTTGGTAGACAGAAGTAACAGGATGAAGACCTGTAGGAAGATCTAGACAGTCATGAACAAAAAGGCTTAGAGGAAGACCTTGACTTGATAGTTCAGGAAGAAAAATACCACACTCCAGAAGAGAGCGGAATGAACTCATTTCAGTGTGACCTCAATAAGGGAAAATATTGATTATGACTTGCGTAATCTACATTTACTTTTTCATTCGCACCTAAGTTCTTAAAGTGGTGTTATTTTATATAACTTACTTTATATAGGCTAAAATTGTTCCATGTTTGATGAATATTCTAATGCTTTCTTTCTTTTCAGGTGATCAAAGGATAATTTCTCTATACTTATTCAGTCTAGGTTTGGGCTTAATAATGTAGTGATGTAAACCTTTTAATGGCCTAATCAAAGACACTTGAAAACTATTCTTATGATTTATAAAACATTTAGGGTGAAAAAAGTGAGATCAAGCTGATATGTAAATGTCCACACAATACAGTAGGCACTATACTCACAAGGATATGAAGGATAAATTTTTTCTGTACTAAATAGATATTGAAGTAACATATTTCCTGTCATAGTAAAAAGCAGCTTGGATTCATATTGGGAGTACAAAATTTATCATAAAGGACTTAAGGGGGCCGGCCGGAACCCCTATATATGGTGGTATAAGGCGAAAAATGCAAAGTCATGAAAAAATTCATGGAGCTTCATATGGCATTTGAGAATACGTATACGAAATATTTCGTCAAAATTCCTCTTACTTTCGTAGTTACAGGGTAATTAGTAAACATAAACTCAATAAGCCTAAAACATTCATCCGTACAAGAAAATGCAATATTTTATGCATTCAGCTTACCTGTCAGATATATACTTAGCTATAGACTCCGTCGTCCCCAGATAGAAATTCGAATTTCGCGGCACACTCTACAGGTAGGTCAGGTGATCTACCGCCCCGCCGCCGGCTGGTGCGGGAATAGAATCATTCCCCGCCCGTTTTCTAAGACAGATTTTCTATCTATCGGCCGTGACAGCAACATTGTTGTTTGTTACTCCTGATTTGATTTTCGTATTTTTCATCGCTATGATCTTCTAAGCCGGTTATTTTGGTGACGTATTGGATCTTTGGTTTGGCATACTCTTTCGTGGACTGTTTTTTGGACTTGGTTTTGGATATTTTTCTCATGATGTCGGATTCTAGCTTTACGGTTAGAAGACAGTGTGTAAATGAGGGATGCATGTGAGGCTACCGAAAGCTTGGTAGACCCTCACACAGTTTGTAAGGGGTGTAGAAGGAATGAATGTTCAATTTCTAACACCTGTGATGAATGTGTAAATATGAATGAGGAAGAATGGAAGAATTTAAATTCATATTTAAGGAAATTAGAGATGGATAGGGCTAGGAAGGCTTCCTCCAAAGCGTAAGTAGGTCTCGCTCTAACGAGCCTATTAAATTAACTAACCTAACCCCAAACCTCTATCTTCTTCCTCTAGTACTAAGACTGCAAATCCGGCAACGGAAATTGCAGATCTTAAAGCTGCGCTACAAGGATGGACGTCAAATGCGGACGTTGAAAGGTAAGCACAGTGATAGTGAATTAAGTGTCCCTAGTGCAGTGGAGGGTGCGTCTGATCGGCTCTGTCTCGCTCCCAGGCCTAGACCTCTTCCAAGCTCACAGGCCCAGAGGAGAAGGAATGTCGAAAGCCTTACGGAGGTTACGGAGAATCCCCACCGATCATGCGTCCCCTCGGCAGATTCTGTGACGACCCGAACTGCCAAGGATCGCTATCGAAAAAGCATCCTAAAGAAGGTGTTTTTCTTCGTCAGATTCTTCACCGAATGTAAGGGGATGGAGTTCTGATGAACTGTCACGCCCCTTAAAGAGAAGTTTGGAAGGCTCCAACTTTGGATTCAAGCCCTGAGCTTTTCTCCGATCTATCACCTTGTGAAAAGAAGAAAAGGAGATTGGTTCCTAAACGGAAATCGGAGTTTCCTTCCGCTTCTAGACTCCCTCACCTGAATCGGGGAAGAAAAAGAGAGTGCGGCTGCAAAAATTATCCTAAATGTGCAGGAGCAACTTTCGGCCTTAGTAGGAGTTTTTACTAAGGAAACTCCCAGGAGAAAGGACTCTTTCCTTCCTATAAAGAAGATACGAAGGGAAAGAAAGAAGAAACGGAAGTTTCGGCTTATACTCGGAGGAGTATGAAGAATGCGCCAAAAACGCCAACGTGGCGCAATGCGCCAGATGAGTTTGAGACTCCATACGAGTCAGAAGAGCCAGAAGCGCCAGATGCGCCAGAAGAGCCAGCCTGGCGAAATGCGCCAGAAGCGCCAGAGGCGCCAGATGCGCCAGAAGCGCCACCCTGCCGAAATGCGCCAGAAGCGCCGGAAGCGCCACCCTGCCGAAATGCGCCAGAAGCGCCAGCTTGGCGCAAGGAATCACGAGCGCCAACCCGGCGCAATGAGCCACAAGTGACAAATAAGAGATGGACTTCTTCCAAAAGACAATTAAGCCAAGAGGATTTGTTTAGCTTTCGGAAGGATAAACCTTTACCTGACAAGGACTCTAGTTGTCGCACAAGCGGCCGTATTCCTTGTCAGGACATAGGTGGTTCCGGAGAAAGTGATAGGAGAGGACATCCTTCGTCTGACAGGAGAGAAAGGTGTCGCACAAGCGGCCATCGCTCTTGCCAGGAGAAGGATAAGGTCGTTTTGCAGGATCAACCTATCTCTCGTAGGGACGCAAGTTATCGCACAGGCGGTCGTCGTTCTTGCGAGAGTGGGGTGGATGTTGCAAGAGGCCAGTCTCCTACTGGAAATAAACAATCCTCTTCGGAATTGGATTTGGAAGAGATTTCGGACTCTGAAGATCACTCGGCTCCGGTTTGTCAGATTACAAGACGCTGGCAGCCCTCTTACTTCAAGAGTTTTGGGGACTCTTTAAGCCCTACTGCTCCTCCTTCTCCAAGGTCCTTGTTTACAAGCACGAAGGTCCCGAAACAATCATCTTTTATTAAAATGAAGCCAACCATTTCCATGAACAAGGCTCTCCGATTCGTAGGAAATTGGTTGGAATCCAAGGAGAAGGCGGGGAAGACAGTCTTTACCTGCCCTCCTTCCAGACTATCAGGGAAGAAGGGAATTTGGTACGAGACGGGCAAACCACGGGGTCTAGCTCTCCCGTCCACTGCCGAAGCAGATTTTTCGAATCTGGTAGATTCGTCTAGGAGACAAGCCTTGTCATCAGCAAAGATCACATGGGGGACTTCTGAGATGGACCATCTCCTCAAGGGATTGTTTAATGTCTTAGAAGTTTTTTTAACTTCTTAGACTGGTCCCTTGGGGTGTTGGCCAAAAAGACACAAGAGGGAGGAATCTCTTAGTCCAGAAGTCCTTCATAGTGTTCTTTCCTGTATGGACAAGGCGGTTCAGGATGGATCAGGAGAGGTGGCCTCTGTTTGGAACTGGTATTCTGAGAAGAGAGTCTTATAGCTCTTTTCTGACAAGAAAGCAGTTACTCCTACTCAGAGGTCATCTCTTCTGTATGCTCCTCTGTCGGACCAATTGTTTCCTTCAAATCTTGTAAAAGAATTTCTCATTTCTTTGACAGAAAGGCCACACAAGATCTCTTGGCCCAATCTGCAAAGAAATCGAGGACTTCGGTCCTATTAAGAGAGAGACTCGGGCTCCTCAACAGCCCTTTCGAGGAAGTACCTCGCCAGACCCTCTTTTAAGAAGAGAGGAGTGCAGAAGAGAGGTAGGCCTTCCTTCAGACCTATCAAGAGAGCTAAATGAGACAACAGTCCTTCAAGCACCGTATGGAGCCAGACTTCGGAAATTTTCCGAAGAATGGGCTCGGAGACAGCAGAATTTGGTCCCTTTCCGTGGTAACAAAGGGATATATGATCCCCTTTCGGAGCAGACCTCCCTTGACTACGAACCCGAGGGAACTGTCAGCCCAATACAGGGACCCTGCCAAGAAAGAAGACATTATTGCAACTGGTAGAACAGATGTTTGCAAAAGGAGGCCATCGAAGTGGTTCGGGATCCGCATATTCCCGAGGATTCTACAACCGTCTTTTTCTGGTTCCGAAATCCTCAGGGAGGGTGGAGACCGGTCCTGGATGTGAGCGCATTGAACCGATTTGTGGAGAACACAAAGTTCTCTATGGAAACATCAAAATCGGTCTTGCGGCTCTTCGTCCAGGAGATTGGATGGTCTCCTAGATCTACAAGATGCATACTTTCATGTCCCCTGCATCCATCATCGAAGAAATATCTCCGATTCATGATGCAGGGGAAAGTATACCAATTCAGAGCCCTATGCTTGCGGCCTTTCAACGGCCCCTCAAGTGTTCACGAGGCTAATGATGAACGTTGCGAGATGGCTACATCTAGAGGGGATAAATATATCCCTTTATCTGGACGATTGGCTAATAAGAGCAAATCGGAAATTCAGTGCTTGAAGGACTTGGAGAAGACTTTGAACTTGACAAAATCTCTGGGACTGCTCGTGAACCTCGAGAAAATCACAATTGATCCCCAGACAGAACATAGTCTATCTGGGGATACAGATGGATTCTCGGGGTTTTTCGGGCGTTTCCTTATCTCAAGACAGAATTACTCGAGGCTTAGAAAAGATCTCGAACTTCTTAGGGAAAGAACGGACCTCGGCGAGGGAATGGCTCAGTCTGCTGGGCACCCTTTCCTCGTTAGAGCAGTTCATTTCCCTGGGAAGATTAAATCTCAGACCTCTGCAATTTTATCTAAAGAGGATGATGTGAGTCAAAAGCAGGAGACTTGTCAGACGTTTTTTCCCATCCAACAGAGGATAAAATCAGACCTAAAGTGGTGGTTAACCCCATTAACAAGAACGAAGGGGTGTCCCTCTTGATTCGGAACCCTCACCGAGTGTTGTTTTCCGATGCCTCGGAAACAGGTTGGGGAGCAACACTGGGTCCAAAGGAAGTAGCAGGTGTTTGGACCGCAGTACACAAACTACTCTGCACATCAATGCGAAGGAACTCCTGGCAATTCATCTAGCCCTGGAATACTTCGAAGCGGAAGTCAGAGAGGCGGTAGTTCAAGTCAATTCCGACAACACCACAGCTCTGGCTTACATCCGGAATCAAGGGGGCACTCACTCTTTCTCTCTGAACGAAATAGCGAGAGCTCTATTAACCTGGACAGAGGAACGGGGCATTATCTGCGTACAAGGTTTGTCCAAGGAGTAAAAAAACCTAAGGGCAGACAGGTTGAGCAGAAAGAACCAGGTTCTCCCGACAGAGTGGATGCTCCACTCAGAAGTCTGCAGACAAATATGGTCACTCTGGGGGAGACCCCAGATCGACCTGTTTGCCACGTTTTCTCTCCAGGAAAATAGACAACTTCTGCTCGCTAGAAGAAGATCCCAGACCCCGCACAGCGATCGATGCCTTCCTCATCGATTGGTCAGGCATAGATGCATACGCCTTTCCCCATTCAAATTGCTGGGGGAAGTAGTAAGAAAGAAAAATTTTGTGGCATCGGAAGGAATGAGAATGACTCTAATTGCTCCCTTTTGGCCTTCCGAATCTGGTTCACAGAGGTACTGGAATGGACGGTGGACTTCCCCAGATCTCTACCAGACAGGACAGATCTGCTCAGACAACCCCACTTCGAGAGGTTCCACAAAAACATCCAAAGTCTCTCCCTGACTGCCTTTCGACTATCGAAAGACTGGTCAGAGCGAGAGCTTTTCAAAGAAAGTGGCAACTTCAATTGCTAGAGCCCGCAGAGCCTCTACCCTGCGGGTTCTACCAATCGAAGTGGGAAGTTTTCCGTAGATGTGGTAGGTCGAAGAAGCTGTCCTCTTCCAATACCTCTGTAACCCGAAATCGCGGAATTTTTGTTTCTCCTCTTCCTTCTTTTTTTCTTAAGAATAAAATCCAAATTGGCCGTATCAACTATCAAGGGAATATAGGAGCATGCTCTCAGCTGTTTTTTTAGAAACAGAGGGCTGAATCTCGAGAATAATAAGGATCTTCATGATCTCATCAGGTCTTTCGAGACTAAGAAATTGAGCTCATCGATTCCCCCGAGTTGGAACCTGGACGTTGTCCTAAAGTTCTTGATGTCAGACAGGTTCGAACCTATAGATAAAAATCTCATTCAGAGATCTTACTAGCAAATGCATATTCCTGTTGGCTCTAGCAACTGCTAAGAGGATCAGTGAATTGCATGCTTTGGACTCTCGGTGGGATTTAGAAAAGACTCGGCTGTCATTTCTATCCAGGATCTTTTCCTAGCGAAGAATGAGAACCCTTCTAAACCTTGGCCTAGAAGTTTCGAAGTCAAGGGACTCTCTTCTCTGGTAGGAAGAGAGTTGGATCGTCCCTTTGCCCAGTCAGGACCTTAAAATTTTATTTAGAAAAGAAGACACAGCTTCAGGGATGTCGACAAGGTCTTTGGTGTTCGGTAAGAAACCCCAATGAGACCGATGTCAAAGAACGCACTGGCATTCTTTGTCAGAAATATAATTACCGAAGCTCATAGGAATTGCCAAGAGAACTCTTTAAAGCTGCTGAGAGTGAAAGCTCACGAAGTCCGGGCTGTGGCAACTTCCCTTTCTTTTACGAAGAATATGTCCATGAGAAACATTTTAACAGCAACTTATTGGAGGTGCAATTCAGTATTTGCATCCCACTATTTAAAGGATGTTAGAATAACATCGATAAATGTTTCGCTCTTGGACCTTATGTATCAGCGGATACTATGCTGGGAAATGGAGCAAACGCTGATCCTTAAAATTTGTTTTTAATATTTTTTAATAATTAGTTTTAATATTGTTGTTGAGTTGTGGGTTGCTTGAAAGGATGTTCGGGGATGACTCCTTTCAATCGTAGTACTAACCCCAATGAAGGATCAGGTGATCGGGATTAGTGTCGTGCTCTATGATCATGCCATAGGCAAGGTGTTTTGTCATGTAAAGTGGATAGGACCCCATTGACAAAGATCCTAAGGTTCTGAAGCGTAAGTATGGGTAAGACCCCGGTTAACAGACCACCAAGAACTCTAGCATGAGGTCACTACCTCTCTGAGGCTCTTGAAGCGATACGGGCTCCTAGGCAGTAGCCATGAAGTCTTTCGCTAACACAGGTAGGAATCAAGGTTTTTAATTTTATTACCTACAACATATGTTGTTTCCTGTCTATTTCAGTAGATTAGCTGTCTCTTACCCTCCGCCAAAGGTGCCAATCAGCTAAGTATATATCTGCAGGTAAGTTGAATGCATAAAAATGTTATTGTCATGATACAATAAAGTTTTATGCATACTTACCTGGCAGATATATACGGTGTCATGGCCCACCCGACCTCCCCTCAGGAGACAGGTGGAAGAGAAAATCTGTCTTAGAAAACGGGAATGATTCCTATTCCCGCCACCAGCGGCGGGGCGGTAGATCACCTGACCTACCTGTAGAGTGTGCCGCGAAATTCGAATTTCTATCGGGGACGACGGAGTCTATAGCTAAGTATATATCTGCCAGGTAAGTATGCATAAAACTTTATTGTATCATGACAATAACATTTCTTCTGTTATCGTAAATTTTGATAATTATTGGCAAAGAAATTGTGAGAAATGGCATCTGTAGAGTTTCCGTGGCTCGCATAAGCGAGTATCTGGTTCAATCATGAATCAGTTGGACCATAGACTTCAAGTAGATTACACGTTCGAGTTTCACCTCGTGACATTTGCTTGCTTTTACGTATGTTTATGTATGTTTCGGCAATAAGTTCGTCATGCCAATGAGGAAAAGACAAGGAAAACATCTCGCTAACATACAGACGAAGAAAAATCGCTCAAGTATTATTACAGAATATCATAATATACGCGTAGTTAGTGAAGAGAGAGGGGAGGGTTGCTTAGTAACGCCCCCTTCTTGCCTGACAGCACACGTCACACTGTGGCCAAGGCTACGATCTTTGAGCAAAGAGATCTTCATTTATGATAAATAACATAGTTTTGGTTTTTTAAATACCAAAATGGATAGAAATCATAATATCATGATTTATCAAATTGTCTTTGTAAAAAGAGTTCACCTTCGAGTCTCACCTCTAACATTCTCTTGCATTTACGTTTGTTTATCTTTGTTTCGGCAAGAATGTCGTCATGCCAAAGAGGAAAATACAAGGAAAACATCTTGCACTGTTTCTCAACCTTTTTCTGGTGGTGGCCCCCTTCAATCCAGTGCAAGTTGTTGTGGCCCCTCCATGCCAACTCTGAGTTCTTACCCCCCCCACACACACACCCGCCTTCCGTCCATCACCTTAATACGCCTAGGGAAGGTATATTAATGGCCCCTGAAAAAATCTCATGGCCCCCAAGGGGGCCATATGGCCCACGTTGAGAAACACTGCAACATACAGAAGAAAATTCGCTGTAATAAGCCGAGTTAGTGAAGGGGAGAGAGGGGGTTACGTAGGAAGCAGTGCCCCATCTTGCCTCAAGCAGTGCCCCAGGCTACGATATATGAGCAAAGGGATCATCATTTATGATTAAATTATGATAAATAAAATAGTATTGGTTTATTAATACACAAAAAAGAAATATACATTCATAATAATCATTATTTATTAACATTGTCTATAGAAATACGAAGGAAAACTTTGAACGCCCGTATCTCAAAACTATACTTATTGACCTTCAAAATCTATCTCCTCACTTAGTTTTAAAGCTATAACATTGGAATTTGGTATGTAACTCAGAAAGACATTATAGAACAATCAAATAGAGCCCTTTTTTCCAATTTTTGTTTTGTCTTTTTTTTTTTTATAAATTTTTTTTTTTTTCTCGTGATTTATAGGGTTTATTTTTTTACCATATTGAAAAATTCATATCTAGCAAAAAAATGACTTTTAGAAAAAAAACTCTCCATTTGATTGGAGGTCTACATCAGGTCTATATATGGTAGTAATCCCAGGTCTTAATATTAAATATCAAAGGAGGAGATAGAATTTGAAAAATGGTTATTTTCGGGATAAATTGCCCTGGCGTCACAAAACTGAAGGTCAGAGGTGAAAATCATATGCGGTTTGGAGATGTCCCAAGTCACCTTATTAAGTGGTATGAATGTCAAAGTCCTGTCGTTAAAAAACGGCATTAGCCGGCCGGCCCCCTTAAGAGACAAGTGCCCAGCACTAAGGACGAGACCTATTTTCTCCCCTACTCACATGGACTGTAATGCTCAAACAATACCCAATCTTGGCTTATCTTATCCAGATTAGTTCATATAAGTAGCTTACCATCAACAAAGCTTTCATGGTGGCATCATTGCCTTTTATCCTAAGAAGTCCATCAGTGGGGGTGTCTGCTGTAATCTTTATTTTCCCAGCTTCACTCAAGTAGTGGATTGTTCTTTTCTACGCTTTGTAGTTATTACTGTAACACCATTTATACTTTCACATCCAGCGATTACTTTTTACAAAATATATTACTAGATTTGACCAAAAGTTCTGAGGTCACTGTAAAGTATCAGATGCCCTCTTTTGGCATTGCATGTTGTGCAGGTAGAAGATGAAGCTGCAATGAGGGTTTTTTTTTTTTTTTTTTTTTTTATTACTATGTCCTAGGTACATAACTGGATTTATTTTTTATGTATGCAATTTAATTGGCTGTCGTTTTCAGGTACTGCAATACACTATGAGCACCACAGCCTTATCATTGCCTGCAGATTCTGAAGTTTATGAAAGCATTACGAACATTGCCGTATGGTTACAGACTCACAGCCATTCAGGGCCCCAGTAAGTATCACACATGGACTTTTTTGGAATTAAATTTGTTTTTCTGTCAGTAAAAAAAAAAAAAAAAAAAAAAAAAAAAAAAAAAAAAAAAAAAAAAAAAAAAAACAACAACAACAAGAGGAGGCAGAAGGAATAAGGCTTTTTGTGAAGAATTTTCCAGTGTCCAAATTATGTATGTACTGAAGCATTAAAGCCTTTTCGCAGTTGTTACTGTAATGTACGCAGTATACTTTAGAAGTAAGTCTCCCTCAAGTGGGGAATGACCCAACATCTCTCAGATCTCTTTTCTGTAGTATATACTGTAGACCATTGATCTGTTAATTCAATGTCTTCCACATTTTAGTCTTAATTTGGTAGTTAAGATTCACTCTTGCTTATGCAGACAAACACCAGAAGAAATAACTGCTGAAGACTTGGCTGTTGCCGTGCCAGGGGAATGTCTTTTCCCCGAACTCTGGGCTGAAAATGAGGAAGCTACACATGAAGAAGAAAAGGGCATCCTTGTTTACACTGATAGTCGTGAAGGTAAAGTGATTGTAGTTTCCTTGCTGTGTTTGTGTAAAGGTTTAATATTTCTCCACGTAGCAAGTTTCTTTTATTCTTGGCACTTGAGCTACCTTTGACTTAAGCGTCTCCATGTAACTGATGAATATTTGATGGTAAATTCTCAGATGAGTGCACTTTATATATTCCTTACAGATAAATACATATGGCTCAAAGGAGATTGGCATCCATTAGAAAGAGTATTAAGTATCACTTCGCCAAAGGCAGGATGGGTTCGGGTAAGTGTCTTCTTATCAGTTGGGAAAGTTGATTCATTCAGTTTATGTAAGACAGCTATGGTTTACATTTTAATGCATGGTTATTGTTGCTAAGTTGAAATTGTGAAATATATGTGATCTTTGCTCAGTGAAGTTATTTAAACACGTAGATAGAATAGGAAATTAGCTTTAGCTTCTAAGTGGAAAAGTGACCTATTGCATCAGAACTTTTCGTGCCTGGGTGAGCGTCTCCTGGTGCTTGTGCTGACGCAGTTGGACTATGCTGCTCGCGAGGCAGAGGCTGAAGTGCCCTATGGCTGCTGTCCTCTTGTAGACCCCACCTATCTCCTCTGGCATCACCACCGCCCAGCTGGCATGTGCTCGCTCAAACGCAAGGGTCAGTTGTATGCTTCGACCTCATTCTGTCTCCTGTTGCTTTCAGATTTTGTTGTGGAGCAGTGGATTAAGTTGTTTTTGCATGGTTTTACAGCACTGCTTGTATTATTATCTTTCACAAAGATTTTATTTAGTAAAGTAATTGAAGGAATTATCAAAACTTTTCTTCAGGATAAAGAAGTGTTTAAATTTTCACTTTTTTTACTGTTAAGGATATCTACAATATAAAAACTTAAGTCTATTTTCTTTAATCCTGGGGCAGAATAGCTTACTAGTACAAGTATTTGCACAAATTTCATACTTCTTAGGTACAAGCATATGGGGAGGAGAAGACGTATATGCTTGTGATACATTAGATACAATGTATGTGAGGCCTTGCGCGAGACGACAGGGCCACTCTTTGGCCTTGTTACGTACTTTGGCTGCAGCATTGCCTCCTGGTGACCACCTTGGGTTGTCCCACCCAGTGTCCTTAAGTATGTGTAAAGGTGAGTTTTTGCAGGAAGCATCTTCCGATAACCTATTTTTATCAAGCTAGTCAATTAGATTCAGCTGTAACAGACAAATTTTTCAATATTTATAAAAGGATATATTCTGCTTTTTGTAATGGTTAGCAGTACAATAAATTTAACATTTAAATGAAGGTCACAGCTCATGGAGCTTTTTAGGAATGTTTTCACAAATACAGACAATTGTTTAAGAGTTTGAATTGTCTTGTCAGTTACTGAGGTTATAAAGTGCCAATAAATGGAATCTTGCACTTATATAGACTACAGTTCTAGGAAATACGCACCTGAATTCATTGATAGCTAAGTAAACAGTTGGTAAAATAGAATTTGTGTAAGATTTCAGCAATGGGCAGTACGTATAACTTATATAATGTAGATACTTTCATTGTATGTGGGAAGGATGCTCAGGAATATTGGAAGGAATAGAAATGTCTTAGAAATTCGAACCTCTTGAATGTTTGGTAATTTAGATTTTGCTTTCCAGTACTTCTCAAATTCATTCAAGTTTATCCAGAACTCCGCGATGCGTTATGGACTTTAGATGAAGATGGTGAAGTCTCTGGCACAGTTAGTTTGATGCTTGGGTCTCTTTTGATGCGTGGTGCTTTAATTGGAGCTGGCACAAATAATCGTTCTCAGCCCATGGAGGAAACACAGCAGCCTATGGATCAGGTTGATCAACCAATGGAGCAAACTTCACTTCAGCAAAATGATGAAGCACCAAATTCACAAAAGCAGATCCAAGAGGACGAGGGCGAGCAGAGTCCATGTGATAACGTTCGTCAGAAGTTGCATCTACTTGATATGTACCAAATATTTCATGTTATCTTAGCAGCTAAGATTACTCGAGATTTATGTTATTTATTACTTTGTTAATATTTAATTTCCATGGGAAATATTAGGATAAGCAAATTATATTTGTATCTTATTAGTCTAGTGGATAGACAGTATGCTCGTAAATTACTTATTTACATAGGCTGTTTTATAAAATAAACAAGTGTATTTTACTGAGCTTTGAATCCCTAATTTTTGGGTGAACATTGAGGACAACCCAAGTTTAGTAAGAATAAATCATCTTCATACTGGTTTCTCACATTAGTCAACTCTGCCCAAATTTGTAGAAAAGGTACATCTCGTATTTTGAGCAAATCTCTCTACTCTGGTAAAAAACTACTTTTGTGGTAAGTATTGTCTTACGATTTTTATATTTACTAATGGTAAAGTCCAGGATTTTTTTAAAGTGTAGTATTTCAATGACAAGATTAGTAGCTAAATTCTCTCTACCAAAATATGCACCAGTTTTCACGAGAAAACTGTTTGTAATAGTACCAACATGTCGCCACAGAAATGTTTCAGTTTCATTGGCTAATGGTATCCTTCAAAAATATCCTTTTAAAAATTCTCCTGTAAGGCAAAATGACAATTTGTCGAAAATTGCATTTTTCCTAACTATACAAACCTGAGGTCCTTTAACAATAGGAAGTAGCTAGCGGCAGCTGGAACGGTCGTAAGCTTCGAACAAGGGGAGAACGGTAGTTAACTGCTTGTCCGATCGTCGCGCGCCGCGCGACTGGGAGGTAAACAAATCACTTTTGCTTTTGGCCCATGCAAAATACGCAGAGTGAGGGGTGGCATGAGGAGGGACTTTATGTTAAAGGACCTCAGGTTTGTATAGTTAGGAAAAATGCAATTTTCGACAAATTGTCATTTGTTCCGATACGTAATACAAACCATCGTCCTTTAACAATAGGAAGACTCACTTCTTGGTGGGTGGAATCTGAGTCTTTTGATGAACAGACTGGTGTTCGTCCATCCCTGGAATGCCTCCCTGGTCGTAAGAGCGAGGGAGGATCCAAGCCTCTGTCCGATTGATCGGGGTGTGCACCGCAGGATCAATGGTCAGACCTCTGGGCCGAGTACTAAGAGAGAGGCAAGCGTATCTCTTCGTACCAGCATTGTAAGAACTTTTCCCTTACATGAGCAAATGTAAAGTAATGGGTTTGTCTCATGTTGGCCTCCACTTTCTCCCCCTTGTTGGAGAAAGTGGTGGATATTTACTCCTATCTCTAGTTAAAGAGATAGGATGGAGCTCTGTTTGAATAGCTTACCTGCATCGGACTCCTATCCAGCAAGGTAACGACCGTATCCCTCTGCCCACAGGTAGAGGTAGAAAAAGATGGTGAAGAGAAGCCAGTCACTCCCTCATTCACGCAGTCATTCTCCCAGTCATACCAGGAATCGATGCTGTTCTGCCCTGCCGGGTCCGTCTGGGTAAGCTTACACAACGTGTTGAGCAGGCCACCAACAGGTCCCAAGGAAAAAGTATCCAAGGACTTGTGGGCAATATCCCGAAGGTAGAAGGACGTGAAGGTGGTCTGGTTGGCCCAGACACCTGCCTTCAGGACCTGCGCCACGGAGAAGTTCTTACAGGTGAGAACGCTAAGGAGGGTCCGATACCTCTGACTTCGTGGGCTCTCGGACGGAGCGTACGGATGTCGTCGCTACCATCAGCTCGTACGCTCTCCTGATCACCTCACGTAGCAGAAAGAAAGCGTGTTCTTGGAGACTTCTTTTCTTTGGTGACCCCAGTGCTAACGAAGAGGCGTCGACACTCAGGCCTGAGCTGTCGAGTTCTCTTCAGATAGCGCCGTAGCGCCCTCACAGGACAAAGCAGCATCTCATCCGCATCGTTATCTGTAAAGTCCAGCAGGGAGGGGATCGTGAAAGACTCGAACCTGTCGTCAGGGATCGACGGATTCTGAGTCTTAGCTACGAAGTTCGGGACGAAATCGAGCGTCACAGATCCCCAGCCTCTGGTATGTTTAACATCATAAGAAAGGCCATGTAGTTCCCCTACTCTCTTCGCCGATGCCAGGGCCAGCAAGAAGAGGGTCTTGAGGGTCAGATCCCTGTCTGACGACTCTCGGAGTGGCTCGAACGGTGCTCGAGTCAGACTCCTAAGGACGAGAGTCACGTCCCACTCAGGGGGCCTGAGTTCCCTGGGTGGGCAAGACCTTTCGAAGCTCCTCATTAGCAAGGATATCTCGAACGAATTCGTGATGTCCAGTCCCCTCAGTTTTAAGACGAGAGCCAGAGCGGCTCTATATCCCTTAACTGTGGGTACTGAGAGGAGCTTCTCTCGGCGAAGAAACACGAGGAAATCCGCTACCTGCTGAAGAGTGGCTCTGAGAGGAGACAAACCCTGTCTACGACACCAACACAGAAGACGGCCCACTTCCCCTGGTACACAGCTGCAGAGGACTGTCTGACGTGTCCAGCCATCTCTGTTGCTGCGCTACGAGAAAAGCCTCTCGTTCGCAAGAGATGGTGGATAACAGCCAGCCGTGAAGTTGAAGGGACTGGACTGCGCGGTGGTACCGTTCTACGTGTGGCTGGGCTAGAAGGTTGTGCCAGTTGGGTAGCTCTCTCGGTGCGTCTGCAAGAAGAGCCAACAGGTCCGGATACCAAACGGCTTGAGGCCGTTTGGGAGCCACCAGGATCATTCTGAGATTGGAGTGACCAGCGCTCGACTGATCACTTTCCGAATCAGACAGAAGGGAGGAAAGGCGTAAGCGAAGAGGTTGTCCCAGGGGTGTTGGAGAGCGTCCTCTGCAGCTGCCCATGGGTCCGGCACGGCCGAGAAGAACACCTGGATCTTCCTGTTGTGCCGGGTGGCGAACAGGTCTACGACCGGTCGCCCCCACAGGTTGAAGAGGCTTTTCCGCCACATCTTGGTGTAGAGACCATTCGGTCCCTATCACCTGATCCCGACGGCTGAGCTTGTCCGCTACTACATTCCTCTTGCCTGGAATGTAGCGTGCTGACAGCTCTATCGAGTGAGCCGTGGCCCACTCGTGCACCTGCACCGTCAACTGATGGAGCGGAAGAGACACTAGCCCCCCCTGCTTGTTGACATATGCCACTACTGTGGTGTTGTCGCACATCACACCACTGAGTGTCCCACCAAGCGGTCCCCGAAACAACTCTTGGAGAGCGTTGAACGCCGCCTTGAGTTCCAGGACATTGATGTGAAGGTGCTTCTCGTGATGGTCCCACACACCTGCAGTCAGCAACTCCTCCAGGTGTGCGCCCCATCCCTCGGTCGATGCGTCTGAGAACAGAAGCATCTCCGGGGGGGGAGTGCGTATGGGCACTCCTCTTAAGAGGTTCTTGTCGTCGAGCCACCAGGCTAGGTCCTGCCTCACCTTGTCCGTGATAGCCACGGGAAAGTAAGGAGGATCCTTGGCCTGAGACCAACTCTCCCTAGCCTCCACTGGAGAGACCGCAGGTGAAGACGCCCGTGAGGGACTAACTTCTCGAGTGACGACAGATGGCCGATCACGACTTGCCATTGCTGTGCTGCCTGTTCCTGCCGCGACAGGAACCGGCGGGCTGCCTCCCTGAATTTGCTGATACGCAAGTCTGCGGGAAAGACTTGCCCTGCTAACCGTATCTATCAGCATACCCAGGTACTTCATTTCTGCTGGGTTCGAGATCGGACTTCTCGTAGTTTATCACGATCCCCAGATCGCGACAAAACTTGAGGAGTCGATCTCTGTCCTGTAGCAACTGCGAGCGGGAGCTCGCCAGGACCAGCCAATCGTCGAGATACCTCAGAAGACGTATCCCGTTCGAATGGGCCCAAGCCGACACCAGAGTGAACACTCGAGTGAACACCTGTGGGGCGGTTGAGAGACCGAAACAAAGTGCCCTGAATTGGTACACCGTCCCGTCGAAGATGAAGCGGAGGTACTTTCTGGAGGACTGATGGATGGGTATTTGAAAATACGCGTCCTTCAGGTCCACCGAAAGCATGAAATCGTTCCCCCTGATCGAGTCGAGCACTGAGCGTGCCGACTCCATCGTGAACCGCGTCGTGCGAACGAAGCGGTTCAGGGGAGAGAGGTCTATCACCGGGCGCCAGCCCCCCGATGCCTTCTCCACTAGGAAGAGGCGGCTGTAGAAGCCTGGTGACTGGTCCTCCACGATTTCTACAGCTCGTTTCGCCAGCATGGTCTTGATCTCCTGTCGAAGAGCGTTGTCCTTTGCTGATCCCCGGACATAGGTCTGTAGATGGACCGGTTTGGAGATGAGGGGGGGCCGAGACTCGAAGGGTAGTAGATATCCCTCCCGAAGGACGTCTACTATCCAGTTCTCGGCGCCGTAGCGCTGCCAAGTCGCCCAATGGCTCGCCAGGCACCCCCCACTTTCCGGCAGCAGGTGAGGGGGAACGCCGTCCCTAGCGTTTCCCTCCTCGTTTCGACTTCTTCCCAACACCTCCTCGGGGAAAGGAGGGCTGGGAGGAGGGCTGGTTGCGGCCTCCTCTCGCAGAAGTCGAAACAACTGGAGTCTTCACACGGGGTTTGGACGGTGCAAACCGTCTTTCGCCGCCGGGGAAGCGCTAGCCAAGCTCTTTGGTTTGGCCGCAGTTACTCGAGGTTGCCCAGAAACCTTCGAGACTGCCTGGTGAACTAAGCGGTCACTCTCGTCAGTGCGCCGCCGTTCCACCGCAGCGTCCACCATCTCTCCAGGAAAGAGAGCTGGGGAACTCCTAAGAGGTCCATTTCTTAGCCCGAGTGCCGCCTCACGCCCAGCCCCCTTGGTCACTCGGGTAAGGACTGCGTCCCTACGCCGAAGAACCAAGTTGGCCCACAGGTTAGCAGTCTGATGGGCGAGGTAAGAGATTGCTCTTCCTCCAGACTGGCACAGTCTCCTAAAAGAAGCGTCGTCTTCGAGAGCAGAACTCCCGGAGCCGGCCGCTACCTTGGATATTGTGAGGGACCACAAATCCAACCAGGAAACTGCCTGGAATGCTGCCATAGCGGTAGATTCCAGGGCAAGTGCCTCCTGCTGCGAGAACCATAGGTTCTCCGACAGGAGCTGCTGCAGGGACACACCTGGAGTCAGCCTCGCTAACTCCGGGGGGTTAACCTGTTTCGGCAGTATCGGGTCTTCTGATGGCACGTAGAAACGCCTCTGCCGCTGTAGAGGAGGAGGAAGCAGCTTAGAGGACCGTCCGGATTTTAGCGAGTCCTCCCGTCCTGAGACGAGATTCTCCACCTGATCCAGGACTGAGTCCGCCAGCTCTGATCGTGGCAACCCCATCATCATTTTGGGCTCCCTCTTGGGACCCCAAAATGACTCGAGCCGGGACGTGGGCTCCGATGGTGGTAGCGGCGATCCTTCCGCGAGGCCATTATGCAGACCGCATCAGCTTAATGACTTCCGCGAAGTTCCTCTGTATCTCGGGCGTCACAGCGTCTTGTGGAGTAGGACCGTCCAGTCCCTCCAACAAGAGCATATCCCTCGATACTCCTCCTTCAGAAGGAGGAAACAGCGACAGACCCCTGACGGTCGCCTCCAACTACTTGCGCGTACGTCCTGGTCGGTCCTAAGACCGTGCCTGAGCCGTACGGCGTCATAGCCGGGTCACGAGCGGCGCACCTCTCGTGATCGCTCCTTGGTACCTCGCTCCTCCCGGTATAGCCCGAGGAGGTTGAAGGTATAGGAGCAGACCTGACGCTCCCCCCACGCTCGCTGGCAGGACCAGCGTGCGTAGAGGGCTGCTGCCGATCGTCAACCCGCGGTGACGGTCTAGCAGTAGGCCTAGCGTCGCCGCTCGCCTGGGGCGATTGGCTCGGCTGAGAACGTCGAGACCGCTCTCTAGCGTCAGGCGAGCTGCCGCTGGTCACCGTCTCCGCCCGGTCCCATCGGGAGCGGCGGACGGGTGACCTGCTAGGCTCCCTTTCGCGTCGAGACCGGCCAGCGTCCTCTCGGCGCGTCAAACCGCTGGTACCAGCCGTGGCTGGTACCGGCGGCCGTGGGGACTCCTTCCTCGCCTCAACCCGTGGCCGGTCGGTGACCGTCACGTCAGCCCGAGCAGCCGGTTGGTCGCTGCGAGAGCGTCCACTGGCCTGGCGAGAGTCGTGTGCACGACTCTCGCCGAGTCTTCTGCTCCGTGCCGCTGTCTTGACGGCGAGCGAGCTCGGTCGTCGAAACTTTGGCTGGACGGTCCTCTTAGAAGAGCGTCCACTCGGTGCTTCTCGCGAACGAGAAGCAGCCGAGACGGAACCTGGTTTAGCGGCAGAACCACTAGCACCAGGTGAGGACGCACCAGCCGAGGCTGACGCACCTCTGGTCCCCGTCGACTTCTTCTTTGCAGAAGAAGCGACGGGCCCCGCACCCGAAGGAACAGGAGGACCAGCAGAAGAGCTCCCCAGCTCGCCTGAGCGAGCCGGGCCCTTAGAAGATCCCGAAGGAGTCTTCTTAGGGGGGAGGAGGCAACCTTCTTCTTCTTCGGCTGTTTGGCCTTAGAAGTCGAAGGGGAAGGAGAGGCAGCAGACGACGAAGAAGACGATGAAGACGATGACGACACCTTCTTCCTTCCTCCTCTTCTTCTTCGCCAGGCTCCGAGGACAGACGTCAGGTCTTCCATCCAGGAGGGAGCCGGGGCAGTTGCCGAAGCAACAGGGCCCGACTGCACCTGTCCGGAAGGACCTGAGACTGTTACAGCAACACCAGCAGCGGGAACGTCAGGAACAGGTCCGGGAACAGCAGGAACAGCAGGAACATCTGAAAGGTAATGTGTACCTGAAACGGAAAGAGTCGCTGGAGCGGCCACAGGTACGGCAGGCACGGCAGGTACTACGGGAGAGCCAGGCGTCCTGTCGACAGTCACCGTCATCCGTGGCACTGGCGGCAGGTCCAGGGGGGTACTCTTGGGGCAGCGGAAGTCCGGGGTCGGCAAAGGAAAAAATCCAGGTGGTGGTGGCATCGTCCTCTTTGGAACGGCGGCAATTGGTTTTTGTACTGCCACCGTGGGTGTCACCGACATTATATGAGGCGTATATACAAGATGTGGTGGCATCTCATACGCAGGGGTAGTTAATGTGGTCGTCGTGGTGGTCAATCGGCACCATGGAGTTGGGGAACCCACGGCCGACCCCGCCAACCGCTGTAGCAACCCCTGGATGCTGGGCACTCCCTGCAGTCCCAGCGACTCCCACACCTGTCTCAAGTCGTCCTTCGCTGCTGGCACACCTGCGGAAGCAATAGTCGGGTTAATAGGAGGGGCTTCCCCGCGCCTGGGGGGCGAAATACCCCCCCCAGAGCGGACAGAAGACCCCGAATACAACTGTACGTCCGGGTAGCGGGCGCCCTCCTCCACACTCGACGGATCGAGAGAGGAAAAGGACTCCGCTACCCCCCCCCGCAGGGGAAGGCGCAAACCGTGGGGGCTGGCCGGGAGGCAGGAAAGAGGACGAAGTGTCCGTCACCAAAGGAGTCACTGGACTTTCCGATGACTTCTTGGCCGGCCTAAGTCTCTTCCTGCCCTCGTACAGCACCCACTGCGCCTCGGACCAATTCATACAAACCATACATGGCTCGTTGCGAGAGCACTCTCGCCCTCGACAACGAGAACAAACCTCGTGGGGGTCCACCTCAACAAAAGACCTGAACCCCCCACATTTACGTCCCTCCAGCCCGGGACACACTCTACGGGCGACTGGAGGGCGCGGTGAAATCTCAATCTCCTCTAATTCACTCATTGCACATCAATTGAATAGAGAAAAAAGTACTTACAATCACTCCTGATATACAGAAAGAGAAAACAAATACTCAAAGATGAAGCAAACGACAAGCGGGCAGAGCGATGGCGAACACGTCCTTCCCACACACGGCCGAAAGCAAAAGTGATTTGTTTACCTCCCAGTCGCGCGGCGCGCGACGATCGGACAAGCGTTAAAAAACCCCCCTTTACAAGTTCTTCCCCCCTTGTTCCCCCCGGAACCCCCCCCCCCCCCGACCCGTTCCGCCCCTTGTTCCGAAGCTTACGACCGTTCCAGCTGCCGCTAGCTACTTCCTATTGTTAAAGGACCGATGGTTTGTATTACGTATCGGAACAAATCAAGTTTTCATTCCACAAACTGAGGCATCAGCGGAAACAAGGGACGATACATCTTGTTATCCATTCACAAATTTTAAAAGGTTTTGAGTAAAAAAAATAATCACAAACATGTTTTACATGTTATTCAAACATTTACAACCAATAGAGAATACCAGGTTTACTCTTATAAAAGATAAACAATATTTTATGGCTCTCATCAAACAGTTAAAACAATAAGTAACAATTTTTTTGGCATGTGCTGCTTCCAATCCCACATCAGTACAGTAACCAAATATTGTGCAATTACTCAGTGGTAAACCAAAAATAGAAGAGATACAAAGAGATACCTAATTTTTAGACACCTATAACAAAAGTTTAGAAAAAGTCTTTCAGTGTACTTTAATGCTTATCCACCTAGCTAATTGCTATAGTGCAGCAAATGAGATGAAAAAAAAAAATCCAATCATTACCACATTTTAGATTAATATTACACTGGGCTGATTTTCACCTCAACATACAAAACACGCCAGAAATTTCTGCTTATATATAATAGAATAGGACAATTTTAGAACCTGAAAATAAAATGAAAAGAGCACAGCATCATCCTTAAAAACTGAATCGGCCCTCTTGTGTTACACATTAAACATGCACTTGCATGAATTTAAAAAAGTAATTCTGACAATTAATTCAAGCTCCCCACTGGTATATTAGACAAGTAACCTTGCTAATGCTCTTATTCTCCAGTTGAAAATTATAAGCTTCATAATCAAATCAAAAATACCCTGAGAGTATAATTGAGTGAGTGGTGATTGTAAAACTCCCAAAATACACTTCTGTCCAATAAAAAGGTCAAAAGATATTCGTCCTTCATTCATGAAGATCTAATGATCAAAGGCACAACTTGCTTCCAGCAGATGTCTTTTCTTTGAATATAATTAATTAGCAACAGACCATTTCTATAAGCTACTTTACAATCCACACATGAATACAAATAATGCAGAACTTATGATTGTGAGACTCCAGTGTATTATATACATTTAGAATAATTACTGGCAGCATATTTCAAGTTTTCCAAATTGTATGATCAACCATACTTCAATTTCAGTCATGTCTTAATCTGATCCATATCACCATACCAAAGTGTGGAGTTTAAACAAAGCAAGGAAATTTTGTTTAAAATGCAAATGATATTATAACAGAACTTTTTCTAGTATTCACCTTGCTGTGCAGAATTACAACCAAACCAAGTTTAAAAGACACATGACCAAAGTACACAATGAGTATTTATCCTTATAAGTTGTCACCCAATAAGAAATTAAGTTTTACAGATAGTAATACGGGTGCTATATATCTAGAACAAATAGCAGTCTATTATTAAGTAGTGAGATATCTTTTTAATTTTTGCATGCTATTATTAAGTAGTGAGATATCTTTTTATTAAGTAGTGAGATATCTTTTTAATTTTTTATATCACTAAATCCAAACATAAATGCCTAAAAAAAGGTAATGAAATCTATGATTGAAAAAGCTCAAGAGATTTGACAATTCACTCTTTCTAATCAAATACACTACTGTGATTATATTACTAAAATTGAAAAGATGTAATGAGGACTAAAATTTTTTTTTTTTTTCATCAAATCCCACAATATAAAAAATGCTGAACTTATGATTGTAAAAGACTCCAGTGTATTATAAAATACACTTAGAATAATTGTTGACAGCAAAATATTTCAAGTTTTCCAAACTGTATGATCAACTAAACTTCAATTTCAGTCATGTCACCATACCAAAGTGTGGAGTTCAAACAAAGCAAGGCAATTTTGCTTAATATGCAAATGATATAACAGAAACCCAATGACATAACAGAACTTTTTCTTGTATTCACCTTGCTGTGCTGAATTACAACCAAGCCAAGTTTAAAAGACTCATGGCCAAAGTACACAATGAGTATTTATCCTTATAAGTTATCAACCCATGAAGAAATTGAGTTACAGAAAAAAAGTATTACTGGTGCTATATATCTATGAACAAATAGCAGGCTAATATTAAGTAGGGAGATTATCACTAAGTCCAAACATAAATGCCTAAAAAAAAAGTTAATGCAATCTCTTGATACAAAAAGCTCAAGAGATTTTACAATTCACTCTTTCTAATCAAGTGTACTACTGTGATAATATTACTAAAATTGAAAAAGTGTATAGAGAACTAAATTTCTTTTCATCAAAAAAAAAAAAAAAAAAAAAACATACACGAAAATCCTGTATAGGTTTCACATTATAATGTGAGAAGTTTACTACAGATACAGAAGGCAGTTCCAGAATTAAAAAGTACTTTATACATGCAAAAAAGGGTAAAACTGTCAATAGGGCATCTATCTCAGCTGAATGAATACACAACCCTAGCTGAAAACAGGTTAACTTCCCTACCCTCCAAAAGCCCTTTTTTTTTTAAAGGTAGAAAAAATTAAAATATTGCACGGCTGAAAAGTCTTCATCTTACAAAATG
The DNA here is from genome assembly GCF_015104395.2 of Macrobrachium nipponense. Lineage (NCBI taxonomy): Eukaryota > Metazoa > Arthropoda > Malacostraca > Decapoda > Palaemonidae > Macrobrachium > Macrobrachium nipponense. The sequence goes on from NC_061094.1 coordinate 60,375,659, forward strand.
TATATAAAAAAAGGCACTAGGAAAAACAACTTTGTGCACTTCATATTCCTAAGTCCCCATAATAAACATGGGGTTGATAATATAAAATATCCATTTCTGCAAATTTAGTTAATATGAAATCCAAACCTCTATACTTAATATCCTCCTATTTATATCTCAAACAATTTTGTCCTGTTGTATTTTCAAGGTGCAACAGTCAGTATACTAAGTATGCCTGACAATAGGATTTGCTGTACTAATTAAGTTCTGTCAATACAAAAGTTATTGGGTGCAAAGTAGTTATGTCTATTGCAATACAATGTAAGACTACCATGGACGTTACTTTATTTATCACATTTCTAACTGAATGAGATAGACTGGTTCATGGAATCTACTGCCAGCTGCCTTATTTTACCACTGTATTCATCCTTTACATCGATTAACCTGCAAAAATGTCAGGTTCAAAGGATATAACCTGTAACCTGGCAATGTGCATGTAAGATACTATGTACTAAACAAACTAGTTTACAGATGTGAGGTTACTTAAAAAACATAAAAACTAAGAACAAAAATGGCACATACATTTACCCATACAATGGAAAGTATTGGTAGCATCATTTGGTGGTACTCTACATTATTAGCCATACTGACAGCATGTTATTCACATCAAAAAATGATGGAATGAACTAACAAAGATGGGAATTCAGTCCGGATTCATGCATACACTATTCAGCAAACTACTGTACATCACCATCACTAGAACTATAATTAGAGTATCTTGCATACAAGCATCTGACACTGCACCCTTACATAAATCATTTTAAATGCAATGTATACCTTTACAAATGAATATGAAAGTGATATTAAGGGAATTCTCTGACAACATTAGAATCTTAGTCTAGTCCACGTAAATAAACAGATAAGATATCCAGCAAAAAAGTATGAGATACATTCTAGACTTTACATACTAAGCAATATTTAGAAACTTCCTTGAATAATGGAATAAATAAAGTATTTACACTTACAGCCTACATCATCATCACTACATGCTCTTCACAAATTTAAAAAAAGACAAGTAAAGAAATGCTGAATGTCAATTAAATTCTCTTTCATATTCTATATACAAACAATTATAGAATATAAGTAAAAAAAGGGAGTTTGTGCTAAAGAAAGCATTTTCGTACTGCATTTTCTGGTGTCGAAGACGCTTTTGACTGTGAAGACCCAACCCAATTTTGACCAGCAAAACTTTATTTTAAAATGAGTAGTTTTCTTTTTATTCATTTTAACATGTTATAAACTTTTCTGAAGCTGACATAAAAGTGACCTGAAAACTAGCAGACCAACAAGTAACATAAGATACGAACCGCCGATCCACATTTCACCAGAGATTTTCTCAGCCAACACATCTCGGTACAGGTAAACGGATGGGGCTACAGATGGTGCAGTAATGTAAGATTATGATAGCACGTACTGCATACCAGTAATATTGATTTACATCGTTTACATTACTTCTTCGTCTACTCTTCTACTGATATGAGTGTGAATCTTTGTAGCTATGAGTATTTGTTTTAATTATTTATACTTTTTTATTCTTTATTTAAATTAATTATAATTTAGAAAATTCCTTTCATATGTCATATAAAGGAGTTCTGATTACTGATTAACAACATGATCTTCCTCTAGAGTTAGGTTGAAAAATGTACATTCAGCCTCTTAAAGATACACTGTAAATTTCCGAGACAAACTTAAAAAAAACTTTGATGATGGGAAATACAGTAACTGCTTATCTGCTACCAATGACAGTATCCATCAAAATCTGTGAAATGTTTTCAAATGAACTGAAAAGGCTAAGTCTGAATATTGGAGGAAAAAAAAAAAAAAAAAAAACATAAGAGGGCCAAAAATGTCATTAATTATGATGTCATTAATTATGAGTAAAACTAATCCAATCCGTTTCTTCTAAACTACATTTCTTCAAGTCTAAATGCAAATATTTCCATTCTTAATTCCGTTTTTCCTCACCCAAGGTGGAAGTACATGAACAATTCCTTTCATGACCTAAAATTCAAACCTTTTACTTCATGTACATCGTTTACCATCCAAAAAGGCAGTGTAGTTGGGTGCTTAAGAAGACATGAAATCATGAGTATGTAAATTCATTTAGTTGACACAGTATTTTCCAACTCACAACAGGAAAACTTCTTGAGTGTCACTCACCAATATCTCAGCATGCTAGAGCATTTATCTCTTTATAAGTACTCAGAGTCACCCCTGATAAAACTAAGAGGTTTGCACTTAATTTTGCTTTAAGCAACATACAATACCTTCCTCAGGTTACTTAGGTGAGAAGCTATGTGGTCATTCTGAAGCCATCTCTGTTCAACAGAAGTGAGATTAACAATTGGTAACATGTATGCATTTTTCATAAATCAGGGTTATTCATGAGGTTTCCAATGTCTTGAAGCTGAAAGTCTCACCTCTTAAAACTTGAAATTTTTGATAACTGCATAAAATGATAATAAAGAGTCTGACAACATTCCCTAATGTGAGATTTGTGACCAAGCTTATCATTCACTGCAGATTGAAATTGATCCTTTTACACGGGTTATGTTTTCTAGCTACTGTATTACATTTTCTACAGACAAGCAATGAGCCTAGAAGGATACCTAATAAGTAAATGTATCTCATTCTCAGATGGATATTACAAGATTTATAATTAATGGCTGACATCCCTATTGCATTATGACTGACTTGTTCATTCATTCTTAACCTTCCCATTTGCTTTATACTGTGGACTTTAACAATGCCACAATTATTACTAGGAATATTGATTCTGACCTTGTCAGGATCCAGAACAGCTTAGCATTTCTAACAGCTTCATATATTTTACAGATAAAGTAAAGTAGTGGATTCTGATCAGCTGGCCAAGGGAAATTTTGCGGCCATTTACAAGAATTTTCCAGAATACCTGAAAATGACAGACCTTTACAGATGTATACTCTCATTAATCTTAGCAGTAGATACAGTCTTGGGACAATTCTGCTGTAGTAAAACAAGGAATATTGGGTAATGAAAACTGATGAAGTTTATCTAAGAGGAAACACAGCAGCATACACAAAACCAGTGGAAGGTTTAGGGCCCATCACTATCGACCTTTTTAACATACATCTTCCATTTAACAGTATGACGCTTAAAATATTCTAGGGTGTGTGTCATTTTTTACAACAAACGCACAAGGTGTACTTTCATGCAATGTGTTGTATGATATATTCAAAATGCAAATAAAGATTCAGGCTGCAACAAAAGTCCACATATAGTCAAGGCACATTAAAAAAGAAATAGAATTTTCTTTAACCATAAGATCAACTTTCCATAATCTTTTTATGCCTTACCCTCAATTTAAACCATAAAAAGAGTATAAAAAAACAATTACATCCATACCCAGTGAAGGGCTTTATACATACAATACTGAGAAAACACGGTTCGATACAAGAAATGCTGTGAAAAAGATAACCCTCAGCAAAATAGGACACGATACTTTGAAAACATTCATCTTAGCACCTGCTTCAATTATGAAAGCAAAACACTTCAGTGCTCTTACAAGTATTATTTCTGACTAAGAACTACACTGGGGAGTTTTGTGGGTCAAGGCTTTTTCAACTACCAATGGATGATGAAATTTTTGACAACAGCTCTTTTTGGACAAGGAATGCTTGTTAGGAAATACTACTGTCAAAAATCCCAAGAGCAGGAAAGTGTCTACTAACATGAAAAACAGTTTTAAAATTTCCTAGTTTAAATTTAATGTTCTGAATGTTTGCTGTAAAAATACCTTATGTTCACTGTAAAAATATGTTTGCAATACTATTAAGTATTTAAACCACCACAAATTCAATATTTTCCTTGGTGTTAAAAAACACCCCACCCACTGTAAATTCAATACTAAAAATACCATTCTTTTCCTTTCACTGTCACAAAAAGCCTGGATCAGGCACAGTATGCACTAAAGCTTGCCAAAATGCTGCCCTCGGTTCCAGCTTGGCATGTTATAATGGATTCTTACAAAAACCTAGGAGTGATTGGTTACTGATGAGGGATTTGCCTTTTAAAGTTTTAAGGACCTCTCAAAAAAAAAAATACCAGCAAAATCAATGTAACTCCTGGAGAAAATGCTTCAATTAAAAGGACAACAGCACTGCACATACCTAAATCCAGAATGTAAGCAACATGGTTTTAGAAATAACTTCAGTCAAGGAAAGATTCTTTTGAAGTGTCAGTAGGTTCTTCAAAATTGAGGCACTGGTCAAGATTCAAGAAAGAAATGTTTTTATGAACTAAAAATATTCAGAAAAAAATAAAGTACCTTTACAAAGAAACATTATAAAATTAACAATGCAATATCATGTGATTAAAACTCCAATTTAACAGATTTCCTAAATTTGTTGCCAGTGTCCACCCACTTTTATTTACCATAGTCCTGAGGCACTGAAAAGTGTTAATTTTAATCCAACACCTTATTACAAACACTCTTGTTTTTAACTAATATAAGGTTCAAGAAATCACTGGGGGCTGTGTGTGGCCAACAGATGGAAAGAAAATAAAAACTGAAAAACACTTGAACCTTTGGAGGGAAAAAAAAACAATTTTTAATATCTCATTTATATTTTTAACAAGGAATAGAATTTTAAATACTAAAATTTTCATTTCTCTTACTATGTGACCACTGAACAGTATTCTTCCGGCTAGGTTACATAATCAACAAATGCACTAAGTAATTTTTCTTGCGGAGTATTAGGATGCACATCAAAACTGTGTTAAGAGGACCACTAAAAACGTAATATATATATGGGATATATTAAAAAAAACCATATTCTGTATAAAGTTCCAAAAAACATATATCTAATATAAACGCCAAAACCATGTTCTGTTTCCGAGTGGTTTTCAGTTTAGCATGAAGTGAAATCCTTTGTACACAATAAAAAAGGTTGCTTCACTAGGCTGATAAATCCAGCGGTCGTCTTACTATAGGAAAAAATGCATGAGGGGGGTACACAGCACCATTCACCAAGTGACACAGTTACTAAATTTATAAACAAGATAATAATATACTGACATAAATCAAAATCCCCCAAAAGGTTACACATTAAAATAATTATATTTAACCAAAATCAGTTCGGAAAGGATTCACTGATGAAAGTATTACATTATGAACGTGAGAATCATCTACTTGAAAACACAGCTTAAGCTAAAAATGTCGGCTTGAAATAAACATAAAAAAAGAAGTAAAAATGAACATATACTCATGAGAGCATCATGCAAAAATGCATTTCTTACCTTCATAACATACTGTACTACAAACAATTGGTTAAGTCCTAGGTTATATTAAATACTAGAAGTGCTGCCAGAATCAATGAAACAATTTCCTCTCAGCAACATAACATAAATTTAAATATACAGGGAAACTATGATCAACAAATTTATCATCCCAACGATATGTGAACTCTGTAACTAGCATCTTTCATACCCTTGAACCTTCCAAACAGATGATTACGTACAATTCTCCATCATCTTAGCGCCAGTAACTAAAACACCGTTATCATCGAAGCTCTTGCTTTTCCAACACCAATCCACTTCACTGAAAACAGAAAACAAAAAAAGTGACACAAACAGTTGAGAAAACTGAAAAAGGTTGACTTTGACAAGTAAGTCCTTTTAAAGCAAATGTTCCTCAACTTGCACAGAGGGTCTTTGCCCAGGGGTTATGTACATACACATACGTACTTGTCCTCTATTACAATTCTATGATCTAAAAAATATGAGCCCTTAAGGAAAACCAAATACAGTATTTATGTAAGCGAGGTCCTGAAAAAAAAGTTACAAAGTCCTCTGACAAGCAACAACAAACACCCTATACAAGATATCTAGCAGCCATCACACAAGTACCATTCTGCTATACAGCAGGACGAATTCTTCCCACTTATACGTACCAATTAATTTACACACACAAAATTCATCCATTCCATGAATATGCCACAATGATATCTTACATGCAGCACATAAAAATACCATACTATATGGCACCAATTCACAGATTTCTCTAAGAAACATATACACATTATTTGGAAAAAAATATGAAGTTTTTATGATAAAACAAAGTTTAATGTAATACTTACCTGGCAGGTATATATATAGCTATATTCTCTGTTCCACCCGTGGCAGAAATTTTCAAAAAAAAAAAAAACTCGCGGCAATCGCTAGTAACCTATTAGTAGTTCAGGCAACCACCACCCCGTTACCGTGGCGCTAGCACTAGGAACCGTTCCCAATTGGGCCAGATTTTCTCTGAACCCTGTCCCTGAGGGGAGGCGGGTGGGAATTAAATTATATATACCTGCCAGGGTAAAGTAAGAAACATTACTTTGTACATTAAACTTTGTTTATCATAAAAACTTCATTTTTAATGTATGACACTTACCTGGCAGGGTATATATAGCTGATTGACACATTTGGAGGTGGGTCAAGGACAGCAACATTCTTAGAGTATAAAAATATTATTAAAATATTATTAAAAACTCCAGGTTCCTTACTGCTAAGGTAGCTGACTTCATAGGTCCTGCTCTAAGCCTGCTTAAACCTTAGTAGCTCTCAACAAGGAAGTGTCCTGTATGTTGAAGAAGCTAAGACTGGAACTGACAAACTGGACGTGACCAATGTGTTGACAGATCCTTACAGGCCCTCTTAGCCACGGCATTCAAGCTAGTAACAGATCATTTACCTGAAACTACACACACACCATCACCAGATAATACCAACACGACTGAGAAAAGTACCGCACCCTTTTCTCAGACGACCAAAAAAACACAAACACCATCACCTAATAAAAAAAAAAAACAACTAGCTTACAAGAAGGTTTATGGGTAGTAACTCCTTTGCCCAATACTGTACCCGAGGACACGTATGGACCTAGCGTCTGACAATTATCGAAGGTTGTCTGAACGTCCCTAAGATAATGGAGACGCAAATATTGAATTAGTTCTCCAATATGTTGATTCAATAATCTCCTTGAGGGCTAAATTCTTTTTAAACGCTAATGAAGTCGCCACTGCCCTGACTTCATGAGCCTTCACTTTTAAAAATACCAAAGCTCTGCTCTTCACACAACATATGAGCCTCTTTAATTACTCTCTCATGAAGAAGGCTAGAGCGTTCTTCGTCATGGGATCTAGTGGGGTCTTTAACTGAACACCACAGAGCATCAGACCTCCCTCTGATAACTCTTGTTCTTTCCATATAACATCTCAACGCTCTCACTGGGCAGAGAACTCTTTCTTGCTCGTTACCGACCAATTCAGCTAGACCCAAAACTTCAAAGGATCTTGGCCAAGGATTAGCTGAATCCTCATTCTTGGCCAAGAAACCTTCTTGGAATGAACACACTGCATTGCCGCCTGTCTCCATCCCACCTTCTTCGATATGGCCTGAAGCTCACTAACTCTTTTAGCAGTTGCTAATGCTACTAAAAAGATAGTCTTCTTAGCAAGATCTCTCAGAGAGGATTCCTCTAACGGTTTCGAATTTGCTAGAAGTTAAATACTTCAAGACCACATCCAGGTTCCACGCAGGTGGCCTGGCCTTCTGATTGTTTCTTCGTCCCAAAACGACCTAATCAGATCTCTCAGATCTAAGTTATTCGAGATGTCTAGATCCCTGTGTCTAAACACTGAGGTTAGCATACTCTTATAACCTTTAATTGTCGACTCTGACAAGTTGTAAATCCTTCTCAAGTAAAGAAGGAAATCTGCGATTTGGGTCACAGAGGTACTGGATGAAGACACTTTCCTGTTTTTACACCACTTCCGGAAATTGTCCCACTTCGACTGATACACCGTGATTGTGGAGGTTCTTCTGGCTCTAGCCACTGCACTGGCCACCTCCTCTAGAATATCCCCACCTCGCTCTGACCAGCGTTCGATAGTCTGAACGCAGTCAGACCCAGAGCGAGGGTATTCTTGTGAAACCTGTCGAAGTGGGGTTGTTTGAGTAAATCTACTCTTAGAGGAAGCGTCCTTGGCGTATCTACCGTCCATTCCAGTACCTCTGTGAACCAACTTTGGGCCGGCCAAAACGGGGGCTATAAGGTCATCCTCGTTCCTTTGCTCTCCCTGAACTTCTTCATCACTTTCCCCAGCACCTTGAACGGAGGAAAAGCGTACAGATCTAAGTTTGACCAATCCATCAGGAATGCATCTACCGCCACTGCTTCCTGGTCTGGAATCGGAGAGCAATATGTTGTAATCTCTTTGTTCTGGCTGTCGCAAACAGATCCACTACCGGACGGCCCCACAACTTCCACAGGCTCTGGCAAACCTCCATGTGCAACGTCCACTCCGTCGAGAGAAGTTGCTCTCTCCTGCTCAACAGGTCCGCACCCACGTTCTTCTCTCCTTGTATAAACTGGTGAGTATCACGACCTTTTCCTCTTCTGCCCAAAGCAGAATTTCTTTTGCCAAGATTTGTAAAGGGGAAAGAATATGAGTTCCCCCTGCTTCCGAATATATGCCAGAGCCGTGGTGTTGTCCGAGTTGACCTGCACTGTCTTGTTTCGAATCAACTCTCTGAAGTGCTTCAAAGCCAAGAAAATTGCCAACAGTTCCTTCCTGTTTATGTGCCACTTTGTTTCGTCCTTGTTCCAAAGTCCCGACACCTCTTGAGGGCCTAATGTCGCTCCCCAACCCGCGTCCGACGCGTCGGAAAAACAAGAAGACGAGGTCTGGGTTCTTCTGCTGAAGCGACATCCCCTCTTGCTAACCCCATGCCTGGCGTTAGCCACCACTTTAATTTTCCTCCTTTACTTCGGTCGGAATTAGAAACTGGAAGGAATCCGGTTGCGATTTTCTTGGCCATGAATCCTTCAGGAAAAACTGAAGAGGTCTCATGTGCAGTCTTCCTAAAGAAATGAACCTCTCTAGTGAAGAGAGTGTGCCCAGTAGACTCATCCACTCTCTTGCAGAGCATCGGTCTTCTTTAGAAAATCCTGCCACTTCTGACTGCATTGGGCTTGCCTTTCGGGGGACGGAAAAGCCCGAAAAGTCACTGCCGATATCTGAATCCCCAAATAAACTATCTGTTGGTTGGGGCTGCAAACGGGACTTTCCCATATTCACTACCAGACCTAGGTCTTTTGCTAAGTCCAATGTTGACTTACGTCCTCCAGACATTGAATTCTCGACTGGGATCTTATCAACCAGTCGTCCAGATACAAAGACACTCTGATCCCTCTTAAATGTAGCCATCTCGCCACATTGGACTACATCCTCGTGAATACTTGAGGGGCTGTGCAAAGGCCGAAGCATAGGGCCTTGAACTGAAAGACCCTGTCCTGAATCACAAACCTTAGATACTTCCTGCTTCCTGGATGAATCGGAATATGAAAGTATGCGTCTTGTAAGTCCAGAGTCGCCATCCAGTCCCCTGGACGTACCGCTGCCAGTACTGAATCGTTCGTCTCCATAGTGAACTTGGTCTTTTCTACGAAAAGATTCAGTTGACTTACGTCCAGCACTGGCCTCCAACCTCCCGAGGACTTTGCAACCAGGAACAGACGGTTGTAAAATCCCGGAGATTCGTGATCCAGAAACATGGTTCTATTGCTCCTTTCTCTAGCATGGAAGCTACTTGCTCCCACAGAGCCGCTTTCTTCTCTAAATCGTTGTAATTTGCCCCGAGGGCTCTCGGAGATGTTGCGAGAGGGGGTCTTTTCACGAAAGGAATCTTGTATCCTTCCCGAGCTACGTTGACAGCCCAGGGATCTGCCTTCATTTGTTGCCAGACTTCCAAAACCTTGAAGTCTGGCTCCCACTGTCGTCTGGAGGACCGAGTTCTCATTCTTTAGAGGGGTTCTTGGCTCGCTCTTTTTCGCTGTACTCTCTTACCCCTAAAGGCGGGTCGAGCGAATGTTCTTCCTCGAAAGGGCTGTTGCGACGGTCTAGTCTCCTTTGGCGTCTCTTCTTCACCAACTTGGTTGGTAAGAACTTCTTAACCGAAGAAGAAAGAAGATCTTGAGTGGCTTTCTGCGAAAGGGATAGAGCTATATCCCTAATCACCTCTGAAGGAAACAGCTGTTTCGAAAGGGGAGAGAACAGTAACTCCGATTTCTGAGAGTTAGAAACTCCTTTTGAGGCGAACGAACACAAGAGCGATCTCTTCTTAAGCACTCCTGCTGTGAATAACGAAGCCAGCTCGTTCGTTCCGTCTCTAAGAGCCTTATCCATGCAGGACATAATGCTCTTAGCTGTTTCTAAGTCCTGGCGAATCCTCTTCTCCTATGGAATTCGCTAGCGCTCCCAAAGACCAATCCAAGAAATAAAGACTTCGAAAGTCCTAAAAATCCCTTTAAATAGATGGTCAAATTCCGAGGACGTCCACCAGACCTTGGCCGACTGTAACGCCTGTCTGCGTGAGCTGTCCACTATACTGGAGAAGTCCCCCTGGGAGGAGGCAGGTACTCCCAGGCCTAGACTTTCTCCAGTAGCGTACCATACTCCTGATTTAGAAGCTAACTTAGCTGGAGGAAAAACAAAAAGAGTATTTCCCCGCTTCTTTCTTGTCCTTCATCCAGTCATTCACCCGCCTTGAAGGGCCTTCTTTGCCGAAAACTTGACATCGTCATTTTCAGGAAGGAGGACTTCTTTGGAGTCCTAGTCTTGGAAAACTGTGATAAGGGGGATAACGGAGCTGTCGGTTTAAATTCCCCCTCAAAAACAGCAATAAGACGTGAAGTCAGAACCTTATAATCTGAAGAAGGTTCTGTATTCTTTTCTTCAATTACTTCCAACTCTTCTTCTGCTGAAGAATATCTTGCAAGTCGTCGTCGTATTTACGCTTCGTTGACGGACTAGCGTCCTGCCGCCTGCGTCCTGCGGCTAGCGAAGCATCGGCGTCCTGCCGCCTCTCGATGTCTTGCCGCCTGCGTCCTGCGGCTACCGATGCGTCTGCGTCCTGCCGCCTCTCGATGTCCTGCCGCCTGCGTCCTGCGTCCATCGTAGACACGCCTGCTTCCTGCGTCCTGCGTCCTGCGTCCACCATTGGTCCCGCGTCCTGACGTTTGCGTCCTGCTTCTTCCGACACTATTTTCCTCCTAGCGCCAGTGCGCCCTGCGTCCTCGGCGAACGCGTCCTTGTCTTCCTTTTCGAAGACTTAATGGAAGGAAATCGTCCTTACGCCTCGAAGATGCTTGTTCAGGAGCATCCCAAGACTTCACCAACACTGCCAACTTGGACTGCATTTACCGTAAGAAATGCTTCGTACCATCCTCTTGAATGGTAGACGACGAAGGATGAGGATTACGAGCTGGACTGCGACCTAAAGGAGAGCGATCTTGTACTCTACCCGACGGAGAAATACGAGGGGAGGATCCATAAGAAGATGGAGGCGATTCTCCCAAGGCAATACCATGCCGAGACGGACGTATATCGCCAGTGCGATTTGCGTCCTCTCTAGTACGAAAAATCCTTTTCCTCTTGATCGGTACTGCTCCCCCGTCTTCCGAGGATGACACACCTCAGGACTACTCCAAGCCCTCACTATCTTGCACCTGTCTCTCGAGAGCAGTTGATGTCCTGAACATCCTCTTGAGTGGGCGAGACACCACTGCATACGACGTTCTCTGCTCGGAAGTCGAAACCTTTTTCCGAGGACGCACACTTCCCAGTTACGCCTTTTCTGCGGCGAACTGCAACAGCCTGGGAATTTGCAACAGGACTGTTCGAAGGGACGCCTGACCGTGTCAAAAACCTCTCTCGCCTCCCTTCGACTGTCCGACATGCCTTCTCCCTTGGGTCTGGGAGCTTGACAGAGGTCTAGGTCTAGGAGCACGAGAGAGACGATCAGACACCCCCTCCACTACACTTTCACTGACATCGAAAGCACTAACTTTGTCTGTAAGTCGCTGTATCTGGTCGCCCATGGACGCAAGGGCAGCGAACACTTCACAATATTTGTATCGTTCGTCTCCTCCGATACAGCAGCGGGCGCAGGAGATACCTGGGGAGAAGGAACTACCAATTCTACATTAGAAGGAGCTGGAGAGGAAATACAATCACTCCTTTACTCGAAGAATTTGATTTCTCACTACGAGAAACAGATCTCCTTACACGATCTTTCTCCAGTCTCTCAACGTATTTCATAAAGACCTTCCATTCCTTCTCTGATAAATTCTCACATTCAATGCATCTATTCTCCCAAGTACACACATTCTCCCTACATTTCTTACAAACGGTATGAGGGTCGACCGAAGCTTTCGGCAGTCTTACCTTACACCCCTCTTTTACACACACTCTAAACATACTTCCCGAGTCAGACATCTTAAAGAACAATCCAAAGCGAATGCCAAGCTAACGTTTCCGAGTACAATACCAAAATCCAAGATCAGTCAGCAACGAGAATGAAAATTCTAGCAGGGAACCACCAACAATGTTGCCGGTTCGGCTGGCAGAGAAATCTGGCCCAATTGGGAACGGTTCCTAGCGCTAGCGCCACGGTAACGGGGTGGTGGTTGCCTGAACTACTAAATAGGGTTATAGCGATTGCCGCGAGTTTTTTTGAAATTTCTGCCAGGTGGGGAACAGAGAATATAGCTATATATATACCTGCCAGGTAGTGTTCATACATAAATCACCTATTTGTGTATTTTTCACCGAGAAATATGCACTAATAACTGTATTTCCATATATTTTCATG
>NC_061094.1:60388878-60416378 GCF_015104395.2 Macrobrachium nipponense
ACTTACTCACTTTCTATTCACTTTCTTTTCTTTCCCACACACACACACACACACACACACAAGCACTACTGCGACTTGCACTTTCTCCCTTTCTCTCTCTTTACACACGAATACGTACTCACTTTCTATTCACTTTCTTTCCCACACATAAACAAGCACACACCTTTCTCTCTCTTACACAAACGCAGATACACATAACTTTCTCTCTCTCACATACTCGCATTTTTTCTGACACACAACCACCACAAAACACACACACACATACACACACACAACACTCCCCTCTTACACAAACACCTACGCTTGCACACAACACACACATTTTCACAATCACACGCACTAAGAGATATAAACAAGAATTGCCGATATACATCTCCAACCCCTTCCCCCGGCCCCACCCGCCCCCCCCCTACCAAAGCAGTCAACTGCTATTTCCGACCTCGAGTGAAAGCCAAAGACCAAACGGGACGGATTATGAAACAGAATTAGAAAAAGAAAAGAACTAACAAACAAACAAGGAATTAAAGTTTCCCATCTGTGTAGGTCACGGGGAATGGACACAGCTTCGCAGCTGCTGCTTCTGCTGCCGCCGCCGCCGCCACACGCCCACACCTACATCTACACACACACGTACATCTACACCTACACCCACACTGTGGACGCAGGTCACGCCCACGCGGGCGGCGAGGAGGAGAGAGGAGAGGAGAGAGGAGGGGGTCACAAGCGAAAAAGATTGGACTAACAAAGTGGGTCGCATGCAGGCAGCATGCAGCCACCCACGACTGGTCAGACATCAAAGGGAACGAAAGGAGAGAGAGAGAGAGAGAGAGAGAGAGAGAGGAGAAGAGATTGCATGAATTCATGGCAAAGTGGGAATCCAGCAAAACGAAGAGAGAGAGAGAGAGAGAGAGAGAGAGAGAGAGAGAAGAGTTGCATGAACACAAATGTGGGAATCAGCAAAAGAAGAGAGAGAGACGAGAGATGATCAGCACGAGAGAGAGAGAGAGAGAGAGAGAGAGAGAGAGAGAGAGAGGAAGACGAGTTGCATGAACATCAAATGTGGGAATCAGCAAAACGAAGAGAGAGAGAGAGAGAGAGAGAGAGAGAGAGAGAGAGAGAGAGAGAGAGAGAGAGAGAGGAAGACGAGTTGCATAAACATCAAAATGTGGGAATCAGCAAAACGAAGAGAGAGACACAAGAGAGACAGAGAGAAGGAGAAAGATAGAAAGAAAGAGAGCGAGAGAAGATAAAAAGAGAGCATCGCTTTCGGAAAAAGAGCGTTAGTGGGCGGCGAATCGGCGAGTGGGCGGTCTAACTGGAGCCGCGAGAGAGCATGCGGGCGCAGAGAGAGAGAGAGAGAGAGAGAGAGAGAGAGAGAGAGAGAGAGAGCTATAAATAGAAACCATGCAATGTTTTTAATGGTGTTCAACCTGTGAAGGCCAAATCTGCCCAGAACAATTCAGGTTCCGTGAGAAAAAAAAAAAAAAAGTGTTAATGACACAGCCATCGCCTTCCAGTGAATGACAGAGCCATATCCTTTTAGTTAATGACAGAGCCAACTTTTTCCTCTTAATGACAGAGCAACCTCTTTCCTCTTGATGACAGAGCCACCTCGTCAGGTATAGACAAAGTCACCTCCTTTCCAGTTTTAAGGACAGTCAGAGCCACTCTTTCAGTTAATGCCAGAGCCATTCCTCTCTATTGATTGACAGAGACCATTCTTTCTATTGATGACAGAGACAATTCTTCTCTACTGATGACAGAGCCATTTCCTCCCAGTTAATGCCAGAGCCATTTCCTCCCTGTTAATGAGAGAGCCATTTCCTTCCAGTTAATGACAGAGCCATTTCTTCTCTACTGATGACAGATCCATTTCCTTCCAGTTAATGACAGAGCCATTTCTTCTCTACTGGTGACAGAGCCACCTCTGTCCAGTTATGACAGATTTATATGTTTTAGGCATAATCCCAAGCACTGGGGCAACTAAGGCCATTCAGCGCTGAAACGGAAACTGGCAGTGAAAAGGAAAGGGTGGAAAGTAAGATGGAAGAAAGATAATAAGAACGGAGGTACAGTAAAAGGAATAAAAGAAAGCTGCAGCTAGGGGCCAAAGGGACGCTGCAAAGAACCTTGAGCAACGCCTACAGTGCACCGCATGAGGTGCAAAGACGGCACTACCCCTCTACGGAAGAATAGTCGAGGGGACAATGACAAAGATCGTCTTTTGTTCTCTTTTAACATAAAAAAACGGTAAAAAAATTCAAAAAAATACAAAAAAATAACATGACTAACTTGGGAATATATATCTATCACATTTGAAATATAAATTTTATATACATTAGAAAATGGTATATTGAAAGCATACTGAAATATCACTTATAACTTTCAGCATTATAATTTAATGAACATTAATACAGAATGCTTGCAGCAAAACAATATATGTTAAATAAAAAAAAAAACGCGATTCATAATTAAATATGTAGCCGCAAGGTAATAACTGAATTTAAATTACCCTCATCAACAAATACAACTAAAAATGTATTTATATTCCCGCACTACTTACAACCAGGCCAGCAGTACATGACCACGGTCGTAGTGACGCCAATTCACGCTAAAAATTAATAAAACACCTTTAATTACGCAAGAGCGTAATTACTATCACGTCCACACGCGAGAACTGCACCAAGGTAGAACCCAACATGGTTTCTGCCGGAGGCGTCCGAATAAAATGGAATTTCAATTAATGAATTTACGAGAGAGAGAGAGAGAGAGAGAGAGAGAGAGAGAGAGAGAGAGAGAGAGAGAGAGAGAGAGAGCTTTAACGTGGTGAATTTTAAAGTATCCTGTAAGGAGAACCTCCATATATATAATATATATATATATATATATATATATATATATATATATATATATATATATATATATATATATATATATATATGTGTGTGTGTGTGTATAGTGTTTGTTTTTTTATGATGAGTCTTTGATAAATCATCACTAAGCATTCATCAATCTTCATTGACCATTTGCATTAACACATTTCAAGATGACCTGCGTTTTAATTCTGACAATTAGGGTATAACCTTATTTCATAATTCATTTTACCAGATTAAGATGACCTCCAAATTATCTTCGACCAGTCACTTTATCTATGACCGAATAACATCTTTGACCACCTCCATGTGACCTTCAAATCACCTTACACACATCACCTTTGACCTTATGAGGAAAAAATACATGACCTATTATCTGCGGCCTTTTAGTAAATAATCTTCCTCGTTGGATGACCTTTCGTAAATAAGCGACGACCTTCCTACGACAACTGAATCAAATCCTCTTCATTTTTGCTAGAAAGTGCAAGTGGCGATAAAACAATAAGATCTAAATCCCCATGAAGATTCGGGAAACCGTTGGCTGCTGACCTGCTAAATTCTCTCTCTCTCTCTCTCTCTCTCTCTCTCTCTCTCTCTCTCTCTCTCTCTCTCTCTCCAAAACGTTGGCTGACCTGAACCGTTTCGGCACAGCAATAAAAAAAACCTGACCTTGGGAATACTTAAATCTCTCTCTCTCTCTCTCTCTCTCTCTCTCTCTCTCTCTCTCTCTCTCTCTCTCTCTCTCTCAGGCGTATGCAGTTTATTCCGTTCTCTTTTTTGAAAGAGCTAACGCCTTACAGCTTGCAATTCTGTTTTTACTTTTATTTAGAAAATACTATTATCACTTCACAGGGGTTTGATCACCCCATCTCTTGCATAATTACGTGGGAAACTCCCAAACGTAGTGAGGAACAAACATCGACTATTATTCCAGATTATTATTTCCTATTTTCAAGATTATTCTCTCTCTCTCTCTCTCTCTCTCTCTCTCTCTCTCTCTCTCTCTCTCTCTCTGTTTTAAGCGTTCTAAAACGATAAAGCAGTATATGCTCTAAACGGGAGTAATATTGACCTTAATACTTGGCTATCAACGAATAACGATTATAGGAGTTTAATAATAATAATAATAATAATAATAATAATAATAATAATAATAATAATGTAAAGAAGGAAGGAAAGAACTACAAAGAACACTATACACGTATTGTCGAATAGAAACACCTGTTTTACAAAAGTAATGATATAAAAAAGTAAAAAAGTCATTAAATCTAAAAAATATGTTACAAAAGTAAGCAAATAAAAAAGTAAAAAAGTAATCAAATTTAAAAATTATGTTTTACGAAAGTAATCAAATAAAAAATAATAAAATAAAATAGTATTCAACTAAGAAAATCTATCTTACAGAATTAATCATATCGAGAAATCTGTTCTATGAAAGTAATCAATTCTAAAAATCCATGTTTTACAAGTATTTATTTCTAAAAAAAACATCTGTTTCTACAAAAACAATCCACTAAAAAAACCCGTTTTACAAAAGTAATGAAATAAAAAATCCGTTTTACGAAAGTAATATAGAAAAATCTTTATGTATAAAAGTAATTATATTTTACAAACTGTTTTACAAAAGTAATCAAATCTAAAAAAAATACGTTTTACATGTGTAATTGATAAGACCCTGTTTTATAAAAGTAATGAAATTGAAAAACTCGTTTTACAAAAGTGACAAAAAAAAATCTTACAAAAGTAATCAAATAAAAAAAATCCATGATTTACAAAAGTAATTGAATCTAAAAAAACATGTTTTACAAAAGTAATCAAATAAACAAATTCGCTTTACAAACGTAATCAACGAAAAAAAAATAAAAAAATTAATCAAATAAAAAAAATCCGTTTTACAAAAGTAATCACATCGAAAAAGCCTTGTCTTACAACCACAATCGACTAAAAATACATGTTCTTACAAAAGTAATTAAATCGAGTCAATTTCCCCAAAGACGATCTACAAGAAACCTAAAGTTATCGTGGATATTCACAGTATTAAATCAATGCTCCAAAACCAGCAACTCTTGGAAAGGCTTATGGGGGGGGAGGGGGAGAGGGGGAGGGGGAGGAGAAGGGAGGAGGAGGTGGAGGAGGAGGAGGAGGAGGAGGAGGAGGAGGAGAGGATCCCCTTGCAACCCTCACTCGCGGACATTCAGGTTACATCCCAAGAGGGTTATTTCGACAGCGATCTGCTTCGAAACATGAGGGGAGAATAAATCAAAACAATAATAATGCAAAAAAAATATATATATATACATATATATACATATACTGAAGTGGGAAGGCGAGACCACAGAGATGGGGAAAAAATATTCTCTTTAATCGTATAGAGAATCGTTGATGAGGATGAGGAAATATTTGAATAAATGATGAAATAGTAAGATATAAAATATGATGCCGTTGAAGTGGAGCGACTTTATTTGTTGATTTATGACAGAAAAATACTAAAGATCAGGTAGGCAGAATGAGCAACTGCAAAGAGATCCTAATATAATAAACAATAAACTGCATATTTAAAATGGCTACCTAAGTGAGAAAACTCTCTCTCTCTCTCTCTCTCTCTCTCTCTCTCTCTCTCTCTCTCTCTCTCAGCAAAATGAACTACAAATAGATTCCATTTTAAACTGCATATTTAATTGGCTGAATGAGAAACCATGCTCTCTCTCTCTCTCTCTCTCTCTCTCTCTCTCTCTCTCTCTCTGGCGAAGAAGAAGAACTGGAAGCAATAAAAGCAGCCCTAACGCACAATCACAGCAAACAAACGCTGACATTAAATCGAGTGGAAGAAGAATCTTCAGGAAGGTCAGGTGAGAGAGAGAGAGAGAGAAAGAGAGAGAGATTGAGAGGAGGGGGGTTGCGGGGGGGGTTGGGAGGGAGGAAGAATTTCCTTTAGAGAAATCCTCAATATGAACATTTATCCCATTTGACTTTTAGAGCTGGATTGAAGAGACAGAGGAAATTGAGAGAGAGAGAGAGAGAGAGAGAGAGAGAGAGAGAGAGAGAGAAAGAGACGGGAGAAGGGACAGGGCAGAAGAGAGACGGGGGAAGGGGGAGGGGAGGGGGGACGGGGGAAGGGGAAACAGATTCAAGGATCGGCAAGACACATTATTGAATCCTGCCGATGAGGGAAGGGAGCAGGATTGCGCTTGGAGGAGGAGGAGGAGGAGGAGGAGGACGACGGGAGGAGGGGGTAGGGGTAGAGGAGCAGGTGCAAATGCAACCTGGGAGGGAGCATGACGGGCAGGGGAAGACCGTTCGTAGGGGAGGGGGGGGTAGGGGGGGGATGGCGGGGGGAGGGGGAATAAACGGCCTAAATGGGTGACATTTTCCAAAGCGGGTGATGAGACGACGGGGAAAAAAAAGGGGGGAAAAAAAAATCTTGACCGCAGTGGACAGCAGCAGAGGGATGAAGCAGAGAGAGAGAGAGAGAGAGATGAGGAGAGAGAGAGAGAGAGAGAGAAAGGGAAAGTACAATAGAGCTGAGTGTGTTCTGAATGTAATGTTTGTAGTGTAAGTGTGCCTTGTGTGAGCGTTTGTATATTGATTTCTGTATCGAGTGTTGGGCGTACAACTCTACGCTACTGGACACTAGCTCTCTCTCTCTCTCTCTCATGCTCTCATGCTCTCTCTCTCGTCACCCACCCACCCGCTCACTCTCCCTTAAGCTCCCTCTCTCTCTCTCTCTTTCTCTCTCTCGCAAGCAACACACACAAACAACTCTCCTTCTTCTCACAGAGAGCAACCCCCTCCCACAATCCTACCCCCTACCACCACCCACCCAGCCACCCCTTCCTCAGGAAGCAGCAAAGGTTTTGCAAGCGCAGTAGCAGAAGCAGAAGCGCAGGCATCAGCCAAGCAGCCAAGCAGCGCCATCATGACAGATAAAAGCAAAACATTTGACTCTGCGTCAAGCGGCAGCGTCGCTCCGATTTCTGTTTAAAAAAAAAAAAATAAATAAAAAAAAAAAAAAAAAAAAAAAAAAAAAACGTGCTTTGGATGATATGCCTCCTGATGACGTCACGGTGTACACTACTTGAAGGATGGGTAGCCAATATGTGCGTATATTAACATCTACATCATTTCACAATGTTATGTAAATTATCTAAGATTGCATATACACACAACTCAAAAATTGCATATATAACGGTCTACAGTGTTTTAGTCGCGTGCTCATATTACCATAATAATCAATATAAATAAGTCTATATGAATATCTATAGACACACAACTACAATATTTACATAATAATAGTCTATAATGGCTGAGTCGACTTCCAATTAGCCGGGAAGTAGTTTCATTCGTTCTCTTTGAACGATTTTCTTTCTCTTGACCCCTTTTTCTTTTTTTCCCAGCTGTGAGGAGGTCTCGTGATAAATAGGGAATCAATCAATCAATCAATCCATCTATCTATATATCTATCTATAGAAATTATAAATATAGATATATATATATATATATATATATATATATATATATATATATATATAGATAGTGTGTGTGTGTGTGTGATGTGGATAAAACCCACCCATGTGTAATGTATGAAATGACTTGTTGTGCCAACTCTCCTTTACAGTAGCAAAGTATGGATATTGATTAAGAGTGAAAGTAGAAAAAAAATTGCATTGATGCAATAGTTGCATATATGATATACAAAAATACAAACAAACAAACAAACTAAGCGTGAAAAATGTGGAGATCCGTAGAAAAATATGAAAGAATATTAGACTGAAGTCAAAAAGGTATTGGGGAGGGAGAGAGAGAGAGAGCTCCAAAGACAAACACACACACACACACACACAAATATATCCACGGAGCGGATCTCCTCGCACATCGAAAGATATTCTCGCAGGACATCAAAAGGATTTTCCCTAACGCATGTAAACTCTTACACTCGGTGGGGGGAGGGTTAGGGTGGGGGGGGGTAGGTGGGGTAGGGGGAGGATTTGAAGTGAGCAGAGCGCGCGCAGACGAGCACCAAAGAGACCGACACTGCCGCTTTAACGCGCGCGAGGAACACTCCAATTACGAGTTTAATTCATCCATCAACTGAACAGCAGAGCCAGCAGACGACCGTCATCTCTCTCTCTCTCTCTCTCTCTCTCTCTCTCTCTCTCTCTCTTTCTGATTGTTTCCAGTGATGTGACAGACTCAGAAACTGATTGACAGACCTAAATGAGAAGCAGTGTGTATGTGTGTGTGAGAGAGTGAGTGTTTGCGCGGGCGCGCGCACGTCAGGAACGGATTACGCAATGCTCGACGTTTCCCCGAGTCTTGTTATTGAATAAATGACGGGGAAAAGCAGTTTATGGGTGTTCGAGAGTGGCGATACTATTACTATTACTACTACTCCCACTACTATTAGTATACTACTTTTACTACTGCTACTACTACTACTACTACCATTACTGCACTACTTCCTCTATTACTTTTAATATTAATTCAATACTTTACCTACTCCTTTTGCTATTACTACACTGATACTTGTATTTCTGTTTACTATTACTACACTACTTTTTCTACTACTTTTCACGTCAATTTACTACTTTTGCTATTACTAAACAGATACTTGTATTACTATTTACTATTGCTACAAGTATGACTATTACGACACCACTTTTACCACTAATTAGTATTCAAAAACACTGAAAGCTATCTTATGAACATTCTTTGAAAAGAACAATTAAAAGTACCTTAAATTTACTACTTACTACTGCTACTACTACTACTAGTAGTACTTTTACTACAACGTAGTATTCAAAAACGCTGAATGATTCCTTATGCATTCCCTTTATAAACAACAATTTCGAATTGCAAAAAAAAAAAAAAAAAAAAAAAAAAAAAAAAAAAAAAAAACATCACCGACTCAGCAACTCAGAAAAACTGCTTCTAATGCAACCAGTATTACCAAAAGCAAACCTGCTTTTAACAAAAGCACACCTGTTTTTTCCAGGTGCTCGCAAGCAGCAAAGCAAGGGCGCCACTGTGGAAAATACGAAAATGTTTTAATAAATATAAAATACTTTAATATTTAACAAATGTCGCTGGAGATTTTGTCCACACGAGAGAATTGTCAATTTTTCCCTTTGACAACCGATGACAAATTGAATAAATTGAATAAGCCGAATAACAGCATTTGGTGCAGAGGGATTCTAATAATATGTAATGGGACGAAATGAATAACGAAAATGAATAAAAATAGAAAGCACTGGCATTATCAAACAGCAAAATGAATGATTAAACACCCTCGTGAATAAGTGAAAAACTGCAAGAATAAAATTAATGAAAAATGTAAAAAAAGATTAAATTAGAATAAAAAGCGTACATCACAAAACAGCTATTCATTATCGATGCAATAAGAATGGTTACAAAAAACCCTCGCAAGAATAAGTGAATGCATGAAGAAATTAATGAAAAATACTTAAATTAGAATAAAAAGCGTACATCACAACGTTAAAAAAAGGTATTCATTTATCGATGGGCAAAATGAATGATTAAACGCCCTCGTGAATAAGTGAAAAACTGCGTGAAGAAATTAATGAAAAATGTAGAAAAATTAAATAAACACAATAAAAAAAAATGCACATCAAAGCGTTGAAAAGTACCGATCCTTTACCAATTGGCAAAATGAATGATTAAAGGCCATCGTGAATAAGTGAATAACTGCACGAAAAAAAGAAAAAAAAAAAAAAAGAATTGAACATGCGCCAAAATATTCATGAGGGTCTTCGTCGGTGGCGTCAGCTGATGCAAAATGAATGAACTTGTGATGATGAAAGGTTGGTAAAGAGAATCTGGATCGAACGCCATCATCATATCAAATCATCATCGTACATCGTATCACAACATTATATCGTCGTCGTTATATCATTCCGTCATTATATATATCATACCATCATTGTCATCATCATATCATATCACTGTCATCATCATCACATTATACCATCATCATTATATCATGCCATCATATATATATATATATATATATATATATATATATATATATATATATATATATATAATATATATATATACCATCATTACCATCATAATATCATACTATCGTCATTATATCATACCGTCATTGTCATCATTATATCATACTATCATCATTATATCATATCACTGTTATCATCATCACATTATACCATCATAATTATATCATCATATATATACCATCATCATCATATCATGCCATCATCATCATATATATACCATCATATCATCATCATATCATACTATCGTCATTATATCATACCATCATTGTCATCATCATATCATACTATCATATTTATATCATATCTTTGTCATCATCATCACATTATATCATCATTATCATATCATACCATGATTTATCATCATTATCACCATCTTATCATACCATCATAATCATAATCATATCATACCACCATCATCATATCATACTATCATCATCATTATCATAAATTCATATTCATACACCACACCATTATTATCGCATCAAATCATCACCGACGTCGTCGTTCAGAAAGGGCAAAATCTGACAAAACCGTTTTCCGTTTCGGCTGTGGGGAGGCCCGTTTTTTGAACGGGGCCGACAACGGACGTCAACTGCTTGCTGGAAAATGCATGTTCCCCCCCCCCCCCCCCCCCACCCTCCAGCACAAGGCACGCAACCCCGCCTTTCCTCCAACGAACACGCCACACAATCAAAGCAAATAAATGAATTGGCATCGTCAGGAGAGGAAGGGCGTTTGAGAACGCACACCCAGACGAGGATAATTGCAGAGACAGCGGTAGTATGAATAAAGATAAAAGTAGTAATGGAAGAGACAGCGGTAAAGGAAATAATGGAAGGACAAAATAGGCTAAAGAAAAAAAAACTAACAGAAAGGCAAGAAGGGCCAACAGAAAGGCAAAGCGGGCTAACAGAAAAAGAAAAAAAGGCTAATAGAGAGGCAAAAAGGAATAGACAGCAAGCGGGCAACAGAGAAAGGCTCAACAGAAAGGCAAAAAGCTAGGGCTAACAGAAAGGCAAAGAGAAAAAAAAAGGCTAAAAGAAAGGCAAAGAGGCTAACAGAAAGGCAGGGGGCTAACAGGAAAAAGGGTGAAAAGCAAAAAAACGGCTAACAGAGAGGCGGGGGGCTAACAGAAAAGGCAAAAAAAGGGGAAAAATAAAAGAGAGGCAAAGAGGGCTAACAGAAAGGCAAAGAGGCTAACAGAAAGGCAAAAAAGGCCTAAAAGAGAGGCAAAGAGGGCTAACAGAAAGGCAAAGAGGCTAACAGAAAGGCAAAAAAGGCCTAAAAGAAAAGCAAAAAAGTGGCTACAAGAAGAAGGCTAACGGAAAGGCAAAAGAGAGCTAACAAAAAGGCAAAGAGGGCCAACAGAAAGGCAAAAAGGGCTACTAGAAAGGCAGAAAAGGGCCAACAGAAAGCCAAAGAGGGCTAAGAGAAAAGAAAGAAAAATAAATAATGGCCAATAGAAAGGCAAAAATGGTCTAAAGAAAAGCAAAAATGGCTAACAGAAAGGCAAAGAGGGCTAACATAAAATAAATAAATAAATAAATCAATAAAAATAAAGAGGGCTAACAGAAAGGCAAAAAAAAGCACAGAAAGGCAGAAAAACCAACAGAAAGGCCAAAGAGGGAAAAGCAAAAAACAAAAACGCCAAAAGAGGGCGGAAGAGAAAAGAAAGAAAAATAAATAATGGTCTAAAGAAAAGCAAAAATGGCTAACAAAAAGGCAAAGAGGGCTAACAAAAAATAAATAAATAAATAAATAAATAAAAATAAAGAGGGCTAACAGAAAGGCAACCAAAGGCTAACAGGCCAAAGGCAGTGCCATCAAAGCACACGGTGTTAATATGAATCGGCAATAAGGCCCATCGGGATCAAAGCTTCTACGTAGGCTACATAAGAGCAGCAATATCCTCAAACTCTGCTGTGGGAGAATGAACCTCGACCATCATATATACGTCTATCTATACTCGTATATATTATATTTATAAAGGCTGGTTGCTGAAGTGCGAAGCTTCGGTTCTCGTTACTGAATTTTTTTTTTATTTGTGTATACTATACGTAGTGGAAACTCCATTAACTTGTCGGTGTAACAAGTCCATTACTGAATCTCTAGAAGATAAATGTTGCTTACACGTATATGTAAGTATATATGGAAGGATGTATGAACATATGTATGTATATAGATATATATATATATGTATATCTGCCAAGTCTATTTACATGCATGCATATCTATCAATCTACCTTTCTATATATACGTATGCACGTACAAATGCACGAGCACAAACAAGTACACAAATATATATATATATATATATATATATATATATATATATATATATATATATATATATATATAGATATATTCAGGCAATGGCCACACATCATATTTCATAAGACGCGGTCTTCATAAGAACTGGGCCATCTAAAGGGAAGGGAAGAAAGATCGGCAATAAAGGTAAGAAAAAAAAAAAGGCAACGGGAATAAAGGAGAAGAAACTGTTTATAACATACATACATACATCATACATACATACATACATACATACATACATACATAACATACATACATACATAACATAATATATATATATATAGATATATATATATATATATATATACAATGACGTTTGAGTACCTTTTAGGTTTGGAGTATCCTGGAATGTTTTCAAAGTGCACAAATATTTTCGTTTGTGACAACAACTGCAAATTAAATATCAACAAAAAGCCAGTTTAAACTCATGGAATAAAACTAAAAAAGCCTAATGAGAAACAAAATAATTTAATAACAAGAACAAACGATAACAATAACTAAAATAACAATAACAATTCCGTTTATAAAACGTAACAAATAGCCCATTTAACCCCTTAACATTCAACTTGAAAGGCCTAATGGAAAATAAAATACTTGAATAATAGGAATAAACAACAACCCTTCAGGGAATAACAACAACAAAAACAACACTGAATTAGGCAGTAAGGGCCAGACTGCAGGGAGAAGGCAACCTGTCTGCGACTTTAAGCAGCGTTCTATAAAAAGAACGCCGGGCTCTTTAAACGGAGATCTATAAAAGGAATCAAAGCAGGAGCGTTCGAAACAGGTATTGTACTGCGCTGAGAGACCGGAGACCCGAATAGAAAATTATAAATAACGGGATTAACTTATCAATGGAAATGATAAATGTACGTGGTGTTTGTTATATATATATATATATATATTATATATATATATATATATATATATATATATATATATATATATATATATATATATATATATGATCGTGAGCTAAACGAAGTGGCGGTCTAACTATGATCAGAGAGAGAGAGAGAGAGAGAGAGAGAGAGAGAGAGAGAGAGCGGAGAGAGAGAGAGAGAGAGAGAATTTGAGAGTTATAGTACCACACTATATTTGAGAGAGAGAGAGATTGCATCAGGGTACGAGAGAAAGAGATTTGAGTGTTATAGTACCACACTGTATTTTAGAGAGAGAGAGAGAGAGAGAGAGAGAGAGAGAGAGAGAGACGGAAGAGAGAGAGAGAGCAATCACGCTAAATCAAGCTAGTGGGTGAGACATGAGAGTGACCACATTCATACTTATATGAGAGAGAGACGAGAGAGACGAGATGAGAGAGAGAGAGAGAGAGAGAGAGAGAGAGAGAGAGAGAGAGAGATTGGCATCAGGGTCCGAGAGAAAGAGATTTGAGAGTTACAGTACCACACTACTTTAGAGAGAGGGAGAGAGAGAGAGAGTAATCACACTAAATCAATTTCAGTGAGAGACAACTGAGAGCAACCACACTATACTTCAGAGAGAGAGAGAGAGAGAGAGAGAGAGAGAGAGAGAGAGAGAGAGAGAGAGAGAATAGCCAGTAATCACAATATATTTCCAAATCGTATTACTGATCACAAAACAAACGACAAGGATCAAGGCAAACCGAAGGCGATTACTGAACAGGAGATTACTGAACCTAAAACTCTGATAATATTCCCAACCACAAAAGTAGAAAGGGGCTCAAACAAAAGCTATAAATTTTACAAACAGTTACATACAAGAAGCATCAAACCAGGTCTGATAACGGATTGGGAAAATAACTAATGGAACTAAGACCCAGTCATTACGATACCATCAAACAATGAAGGAGGGACTATAAAAAAATTCTTTAAAATTATACCTACGTTTATTAACAGAAATATACTGGAATAACACACCTTATCATTTACGCAATGAAACACCGATTAAAATATTTTTCTGGAAATACATTTGTGTCTATTAAAAGAAATATTGTTTGGAATAAAAACACCATCCCATTCAAAGAACGAAAATGACCGATAAAAAAAAAAAAAAAAAAAAGTTATTTATCAGGGCCGACTTAATATACGCCCGAGTACCCTCTCATCCATCCCCCCCCCCCACACCCACCCACACGCACAACCACCACCGCCCACCAAAAACACACACACACACACACACGTACATTTACAACCGAGAGAGAGGAAAAAATATTGGTTTCCAACTACAATAGGGGGTCTATTTGTCCGTCATTTGCGAATGGCTGCAACAGCACATAAAAACAGATTATGAGACGTACCAATAGCCATTACTTGAAACACTGAATTAACGGAAAGACTACGCTGTAGGGGGGGGGGAGGGAGGAGAGAGGGAGGGAAGGGAGGGAGAGGGAGGGGGAGGAGGTACCTCTTTTACCTCTCTATTCACGAGAATATGGGATGGATTTTTGTTGTTGTTTGTTTTTATCCATAAAGGAGATTATTCGTCTCTAAAATGACAACATTTTAATGAAATCCTCCACACACACACACAGAATAGAGAGAGAGAGAGAGAGAGAGAGAGAGAGAGAGAGAGAGAGAGAGAGAGAGAGAGGATAATATTTTTCCCTTTTTTGCATGAAGGAGATTGTCTCTCAAAAGGCAACAGTTTAATGAAATCAGAGAGAGAGAGAGAGAGAGAGAGATGAGAGAGAGAGAGAGAGAGAGAGAGAGATTAAAAATTTTTTTTGCATATAGGAGATTATTCGTCTCTCAAATGGCAACAGCTTAATGAAATCCTCCAGAGAGAGAGAGAGAGAGAGAGAGAGAGACCTTACCTTACAGACCTTACAGTTCGTTCGGGTTACCCCAGGTCCCTCAGTGTGAGGCACCTCTAATGTCTACCAGAGAGTTGCTAGTACATCTTCCGGTATATTTTGCATCTTCCAATCTTGGATGGTCTGGGATGCAGTTTAGATATTTGTCGAGCTTACTCTTAAACACATCTACGCTCACTCCTGATATATTCCTCAGATGAGCTGGCAACGCATTGAATAGACGCTGCATTATCGATGCTGGTGCGTAGTGGATTAATGTCCTGTGTGCTTTCCTTATTTTTCCTGGTATAGTTTGGGCTTTACTATTAATCTACCTGCTTGCTCTTTTCTGATATTTTTAGTTTCCATGATATTTTCTGCTATTCCTTCTATCTGTTTCCATGCCTGAATTATTATGTAGCGTTTCTTCTTCTTCCTTTCTAGACTATATAATTTTAGGATTGTAGTCTTTCCCAGTAGTCAAGGTCCTTAACTTCTTTCTATTCTAGCTGTAAAGGACCTTTGTACACTCTCTATTTGTGCAATATCCTTTTGATAGTGTGGGTACCATATCATATTGCAATATTCAAGTGGACTACGAACATATGTTTTATAAAGCATAATCATGTGTTCAGAGAGAGAGAGAGAGAGAGAGAGAGAGAGAGAGAGAGAGAGAGAGAGAGAGAGAGAGAGAGACAGAGAGAGAGAGAGAGCAGCAGCAGAAGCAGCAGACGCATCGTTAACAACTACTGAACAAACCTTCCTGATTGATCCATTACACCTCATCATCAGAACGGTTCCTCTGGTGGTGATGCCACCACCACCTGGCTTTGCTATCTCTCTCTCTCTCTCTATCTTAAATCTACACACACACACACACACACACACACACACACACACACACACACACACACACACACACACACACACACATATATATATATATATATATATATATATAATATATATATAATATATATTATTATATAAACACCTTAACAACTTTAAAAACGTGAATCCATCCCACCCGGGGTAATTTACGAGCCAACTTCACTCATTATCATCACAATGCTGAGCATTAATGTCTCCAGTGACAACTGTCAATCGTTCCTCCACAATGGATTACCATTTAAAAAAAATGGCATTAAGTCGTGGAGCATAAATTCACGATTATAAAAGTGCGATTACAACAAAAGTTTCATGGGCAATTTGACAATTATAGGGTGTGCTGAATTACCGATACACTCTATCGTACACACACACACACGGTATGTATGTGTATATAGTATATGTAAATATGCATATATATGTGTGTGTGTATGTATGTAGTATATATATATATATATATATATATATATATATATATATATATATATATATAATATATTATATATATATATATATTATATCATATTATATTATATGCAGGAGACAATCTCCTTATTTCCAATACTTTCTCTTTTCCTGTCCCTTTCTCTTGTTAAGTTGATTTCTGTTGTTCTTTTGGGCACCATTCCTTTCTTTTTTCTTTCCTATTCTCATTCCTAATTCCCAGGGAGCACTAGGCTGCCATTCCTATCGGCCTCTGGATTTCAAAATATACAACGAAACTGGTAGAACAAAAACGCCTTGCGGAACTCCTTCAAAGAAAACTCTAAGTGTTATTATTACTATTAACTAATAATAATATTCATAATAATAATAATAATAATAATAATTATTATTATTATTATTATTTCAGTAACGTATTTCAAGTCAATAATGATAATGATTATGCGGATGACTAAAGACATATGACTTTACTATTTATTCCACAGCTATTCAATTCCATCTTTTATGTAAGAGCAATATTGTCCAATTTCAACTTTCTTCACTAACAAATAATAACTACTGACATTTCACAATTCATCAGATATTTAACATTCTTTGCTATGAAATAATTACTACATATATTTCAAGTCAATACTACTAATGATTATGATGACGAAATACACATGACTTCACTACTCACTTTTACGTATAAGCAATCTTTATCACATGCTTCAAGTTCCTCATTGGACAATTGGGTTTCGTAATCGCATATCAATCTTGTTGCCCGAGTTCGCTGACCGCTGCCGCCAACGTGGAACCAGAGGAATTTATTTCTGGTGATTAGAAATTCATTTCTCGATATAATGCGATTCGGATCCCACAATTAGCTGTAGGTCCCGTTGCTAAGTAAGTTAGTAACCAATGAAAAAAACTAATCCTACGGGCCAGCCCTAAGAGAGCTGTTAATCAGCCCAGTGTTTCTTTTTTTACCTCACACTCTTTTTAAAATTGTCACAAAACGCACCCACAATCTTCACAGAGGTCAGCCAACCCCAAATACCCATCTGGGTGGTTAAGTAGCCGGAACTGATACGGTCCATTTGTAATGAGTCAATTCCGAAGCGCTTACAATTAATGGGTGTCCTTTCTGGGACGTTAACGACCATCTGCGATGCATAAAAGTTTCCTATGGTCAGTGCGGGAAAGACCTCGACCTTTATTTTGAATTTAAAGCGATTCGTTTCTCCGTTTTCTATTTCGGGTGATTCAGTTCAATCTTTTTGTGTGTGTTTTTTTTTTTTCCTTTTTACTAATTTGATGCTATTACTGCTGATATTTTATCACTGTAAACACTGCTCTTGTTTATGGTGATCTGAAACCTAATTTTTTAAACCCGATTTTTATTTATTTTCTTTTTTAGACAAATTTTTTGACACCAAAACCAGTTCATCTTGAACATCAATTTGCCATAATTCATTTGAAACCCATTTAAATATTTCTATCTTTTTAAGTTGTTATAAGTTCTTATGACAGCAAAGATAATTAATAATAATAATAATAATAATAATAATAATAATAATAATAATAATAATAATAATAATAATAATAATAACTGGCAAACAAAAATAACAAAAACCTAATGCACAACGGCGATATACATCTTAAAATACTGAGAGAGAGAGAGAGAGAGAGAGAGAAGAGAGAGAGAGAGAGAGAGAGAGAGAATTTTAAATTTTCAAAAGAAAATAAATCTGATGCATCATACTTATACACGAACTCTTAAAATACTGAGAGAGAGAGAGAGAGAGAGAGAGAGAGAGAGAGAGAGAGAGAGAGACGCGTATTCACTGCAACAGTCCCATCCGATCCGACAAATGCAGGCAGCAGGCCTTTTGCAATGAGAATGACATTCTTGGCCTTTCCCCTTCCCAGGCCGTCCCAGGGGGGGAATCCCACGGGGTAGCAGCAAGTCTATTAGTCTCGCAGTAATGGAATACGGCCGAAAGAAGCCACGAAATTCAATTAAAACGTTGTTGGTATTACCTAAGAGGGCACGGGACTCCTCCATGCAATAACCGATTGCAATTACAGCTTGATAGGTCTGTTGCAAAGGGCGAATTGCAATTTACAGAAAGAAATGACAGAAAAGTCATTTGATTTTTTTTAAACAATAAGCGATTTCAGAGAGGAATAGCTAAAAAAAATGATAACTCAATGCAATGAGCGACTGCAAATGCAGTTTGATAGGTCTGTTGCAAAAGGCGAATTGCAACTTACGTAAAAAAAATTACGGAGGAATAACTTAATTTTTACTCTTTTAAGCAAGCTATATTCCTCAATATTTTTATATTTTTCAATATTGCATCTCAATGCAGTGACCAACTGCTATTGCCGTCTGATAGGTCTGATGCAACAGCAGAACTGCAGTTTACACAGAGAAATGATGGAGAGATCAAATGATTTTTTTTTGTTATTTAAGCATTAAACTGTTTTACAAGATGAGGGATGGCTCCAGTGATCCTAAAAAAATGGAGAGAAGGAGAACCTGTCAACTATAAACTTACAGTCTCTGATGGAGAAATCCAATAAATTTTTATTTATTTAAGCATTAAGCTGTTTTACAAGATGAGGAATGGCTCCAGGTACCTTAAAAAAAAAAAAAAAAAAAAAAAAAAAAAAAAAGAGAGAGAGAGGAGGAAAACCCATCAACTATAAATTTACACAAAGTTTCTGATTAACGAAACAGCAAACGGAAGCGCCAATATGGCGGAAGTGGGGCGGCATCCGGAATTCTTACTCATCAGCCGGTGCGATAAAACTCCCGTCATCTCTGATGGAATAATAACAAAGGTGTTGGAGGTGGGAGACGTTTTGGGGGGATAAGGAAGGCTGGGGGTTAATAATAGTAATAATACTAATACTTATATGATAATAATCTAGTCGTGAAATAACCGCTATGGGAAATGGAAAAGTGAAAAATGAGACGGTGAGTTGGGTATACTCTAACCGAAAATGAAATTCAGGACGGATATAAAAAACATAATGAAAAACTAATCGAGCAAAACTGATAATCACAACAACAACAACAACAAAAATAATAATAATAATAATAATAATAATAATAATAATAATAATAATAATAATTTAAACCTAGAATAATAGTGACCTAACCAAATATCATGGTCCAGGAACTAAATCAAATCTATTGCTTCAAATGGCAAAAATAAATTTACAATGATTATTATTTGTACAATGTTAACTAACCACAAAGCCAACTACAGAACAGTTTAATCCATCAACAATATATAATAGCCTACGTACTTACGAATTACGCTACAAGACATACGTAAACAATTACAGTGACAAATTCCTGATTTTTTTTTCTTACAGTTCTGATCTATTGTATTCATCTCTAGAGAATTATATACGAATATAATGACTTTTCTGTTTGCGACACAACAGGGGGGGGGGGGGGGGGGGGGGGGGACTTTATGGCAATGAGAGAGAGAGAGAGAGAGAGAGAGAGAGAGAGAGAGAGAGAGAGAATTCAATGTGCTAACTGAGAAAGCCGAAAAATATAATAAAAATTTTAAAAATAAAGTCAGAGAGAGAGAGAGAGAGAGAGAGAGGATGAGAGAGAGAGAGGAGGGAGAGAGGAGAGAGAGAGAGAGAGAGAGATTCAATGTGCTAACTCTACGAGAAAGAAAAAAAAGAAAAAATTTAAAAATAGTCATCACAAAATATCCAAAGATTAATCCCGTTTCTTCTCTTCGCTATTTTCTCCACCTACCTCTGTTTTCCTACCCACAACTACCTCCATTCAATCACACTTCGACTACGCGACGGCAGATTGAATGATAGACGCACACCAGGTGTATGACAGATACACTAGGTGTGTAGTACGAGGCTGACGCGAATAGGGAGACAATTCCTAAAATCTATCTTGTGGCAGGAAAATGGCGCGTAGGAATCAACTAACTACAGTGTCCGAAAAATCTGGAACTACACAGAGAGAGAGAGAGAGAGAGAGAGAGAGAGAGTTAAAACTCTAATTACATGTCCCAGGCTTATTTGTTTGTTTGTATTGTGTTTTTTTACGTTGCATGGAACCTTCTGCAACGAGACAAACGGCTTTACGTGACTTCCGAACCACGTCGAGAGTGAACTTCTATCACAAGAAATACACATCTCTCACACCTTAATGGAATGTCCGAGAGTCGAACTTGCGGCCACCGAGGTGGCAGGCCAAGAGGCACTATTCCAGGCTTCTTATTGAACACCCTTTAGAATATACTTCAGACAACTAGCATCTCTCTAGAAAGCTGACCTACAAGTAAGGAATTGCGCAGAATATTATTACAAATTAAGTACAAAGAATAGTATAGTTTTCTTCGAAATATAATTGATTTTTTTTTAAAAGCAAAGTTCGAACATGGCCAGGAAGGAGACGTTCGAAAATCCACCTGATATATGTAAAATGGTGCGCAATTTTTTTCTTGAAGCTAAAAATGGTGTGCAATTTTTTTCTTGAAGTTATACATAAAACCACTACCGTCCATACAGCAAATATGGTAATTATTACACAGTCATACACAATACTTTTAATTTTGGTCTCCTGGGGTAGAGATATGCGGGAATAACTCCCCCGCCCCTCTCCAACACATACACACATTACTTGTAAGCATATAAAGGAAACGATATTACCCATACAGCTGCGTATTATGTAAAAGGAAGCAATACCTGACATCACAGCAGCAATGGAGAATATACCAAGAAGAAATATTGATAACCTATTAATAACCTCAATATAATCAAGCATATACATCAATTCTACGTTCATTTGTTACGTAGAATGACACAAATCAACCAAATAACAAGCCATGAAAAAGGAAGACTGAACAATTCAAACAACTAGGAAACTGATTTAAATCATAAAAAGGCGACGACGGCAGACTCCCCTCGACGAACTCGAATACGCAGTTGTAATTAGAAGGCAATTTCCCCTCGAAGTATAACGCCAAAGTGGATAATTACAATTCCCGTCCCTAAAGAGAGGAAACAGCTCCTCATTCTGGAGACCAGACCACTCCAGGGCCAAGTACTCCTGGGCCAAGAGCCTCCATAAGCACTTGAAACCCAGCCGTTCACCTAGCAATAAGAAGTTACGACTTTGCAATGTCCACTTCGCAATTGCAAGGCCGTATAGTCGTGGAAAGCGCAGGGTTTGGGTGAAGTGAATCTTTTATGACAAATGCTGGTCAATAAATCCGCATCGTCAACTCCGATATCTAGTCAAAAATAGTCATACTGGTGAATCATCTATGACGTTATTTGCCGGTAGATAAATTTGCAATGTAGACTCAGATATATAAACCCGCAAAAATTGCTATATTGCAACGAAGGACAGTTCCAGTAAAGGGAGTTCCACAATAAAAAAAAAACAAATAAATAGAGCCAGTAAAGGGAGTTCCACAATAAAAAAAAAAATAAGTAGATCCAGTAAAGGGAGTTCCCCAATTTAAAACAATAAGTAGGTCCAGTAAAGGGAGTTCCACAATAAAAAAAAATAAGTAGGTCCAGTAAAGGGAGTTCCACAATAAAAAAAAATAAGTAGGTCCAGTAAAGGGAGTTCCACAATTAAAAAAAATAAGTAGGTCCAGTAAAGGGAGTTCCACAATAAAAAAAAATAAGTAGGTCCAGTAAAGGTAGTTCTCCAATAAAAAAATAAGTAGGTCCAGTAAAGGGCGTTCCCCAATAAAAAAAAAAATAAGTAGGTCCAGTAAAGGGAGTTCCCCAATTAAAAAAAATAAGTAGGTCCAGTAAAAAGAGTCCCACAATACCAAAACAAATATGGAAGGACATCCCACTAAATGAGAAAACAACCAACAAAATAGCTATAAGCAACGGAGGACAGGGCCACTCAAACGAGTCCCACAATATAAATATAAATATGGACGGACATCCCAGTGAATTAAGAAGCACCCAACTAAATGATTTCACAATTTATTCCCAAATACAGGAATAAATAAGTGAAAGAGGTCAATTTTGTATGAGCCAATTCATCGAACATTACCACTCCGTAGGGATGTTCCGATGATTCCACCTGCATTATAATGACCTGTATTGACCTGTTGTTTATTATTCATCAAAATTAATCGGGCATTCAATACCTGAAGGAGAAATTAACTATCGCCTCTTACGAAATACACATTTTAAATAGGCTTAAAATTATACCAAAGGGATTTTCAAACAAGAAAAGCCACCGTTATCTTGTAACGAAGTACAATAATTAAAGAAATAAAATTAACATTATAAGAATAGTTTTATTCTCTCTCTCTCTCTCTCTCTCTCTCTCTCTCTCTCTCTCTCTCTCTCTCTCTCATTAGCACACTATGAATTCGCAGTAAAACCTGCTCCTACAGATAAGTGAGCACACGATGTCTCCTCGATAGACTAACAAGTCTTTGAGACATCCTAATCCTTGTAACTCCTTGTAACTCCTTGTAACTTCTCTCTCTCTTCTCTCTCTCTCTCTCTCTCTCTCTCTCTCTCTCTCCAGAATCCCATACCACAATAAAAACAATTAAATCTGATCACACCTACAAGAGAAAATCGATTATTTCACTTCTCAGCTATTGAAAACTATTGGTAAAGAACACCGTAGGAGCCAAAATACAGGAAATACAGAAGATTACGGAGAATTTCAGTCTTTAACCAAAGATCTGCAGTAACAGACTCAAACTCGACGCTGTCACTCATCATTACCCAATATTATTATTGAATATCGGAAGCATTCATCATACTGTAGGGAATCCAAATCCTCATTATTACCACAGTCCCTTTCGAGAGAGAGAGAGAGAGAGAGCACCTAATAGTGATTGAGATGGATCATTTCCTCTTGAAACATTGCCGAGAAGTGCCTATCACTACAGACATTACAATTTCCAATACCACTAAAACTACGCCATCTCTCTCTCTCTCTCTCTCTCTCTCTCTCTCTCTCTCTCTCTGCAGCATACCCTCCTCCTCCCCCTGCCAATGGCGGCGACTGATCGCCAGCGTTCCGCAAATGCTTCAGAAACTACCGCAGTGGGAGTGTCAATCACCTATCAAGCCAAATTCCTTTCGAAGTCCTATTCTCTTCCCAAATATAAACAGAGAGAGAGAGAGAGAGAGAGAGAGAGAGAGAGAGAGAGAGAGAAACGCAAACAGGAATTTAGACGTCGACTGTAGATGGAAGGCTTCAATTGACACATCAAGTCTATTTCTGGAACAACGCTGGCAAAATCGTTGTAACTTGGAAATGGCGCGAGACCCAAAACGCTCCCCTAGAGGAACACCCGCCAAAACATCCAACTGCTCTCCCGACGACCTTTCCCGCCAAATGGGTGAGCGATTCAAGGAACTTCAGTCATTCATGGATTGAAATTCCTTTTAATTATAGCCGCGACAACATTTATGGAAAAAAGGCTGTTTTGGCATATATTTGCGGTCGTTGTCATGAATAGAACTTGTCCAAGATCAGTGGTTAATGACCTAAAGGAAAGTTAATGACAGGGAGACCATAAAGTCCCAGTACCATTACAAGCAATAAATACATGTAACGGTACTGAGACTTTATGGACACCCCGTCACATTTTATTTCAGGAAAGCACACATGGGGGGATTTTATTGCACAAAATACAATGCATCCCCATGCATATTTTTCTGAGCATGACAACGACAGTCTACTTGCCATCGTCCAGTCCGAGGCGTGCTTCTGTCACCATTGGCCCCCTTCCAAATATGCAAAATAAGGTTACCTTGGTCGGAATCTTAGACGGGTACGGTATGTTATTAAGTTTGAGAGTTACTGTCTCTACCATCTCTTATACAGGGTGCGGCAACATAACTTCCTTTTTCCGAAAGGCAATAAAACAAGATGTATAAATCAGAAAGGTTTTCATTTTGTTTCATAATGATAGTACATATTTAAAGTTTTGTTTCACGCAGTTTTGAAAATCATAGCAGGTAGGTGACGTCCCCCATTGTCCATACACTGCATAAACAGATTTCTGGTGTTTGCCATGACCCTCACCAGCGTATCAGCGGTTATGTTGGCAATTTCTTCTCGGATGTTGGTCTTCAAGTCTGGTAGGCTTCTCGGGCGGTTGACATAAACACGGGATTTCAAATATTCCCACAAATAAAAATCACAAGGGGACAAATCGAGAAGCCTACCAGACTTGAAGGCCAACATCCGAGAGGAAATTGCCAATATACCCGCTGATACGCTGGTGAGGGTCATGAAAAACACCAGAAATCGGTTTATGCAGAGTATGGACAATGGGGGACGTCACCTACCTGATATGATTTTCAAAACTGTGTGAAACAAAACTTTAAATATGTACTATCATTACTAAACAAATTTAAAACCTTTCTGATTTATACATCTTGTTTTATTGCCTTTTGGAAAAAGGAAGTTATGATGCCGCACCCTGTATTACCGTCATTTTCAGGATACTCTACAGCTGGGTGTTCTATCCTCACTAAGTTGATCAAATGATTCCGCCCGTATTTAATTTTAAAACAATAAATAAAAGTGCTTTTTAATTATTGAAACTTGGTCATTTTACCATACTAGCCAGGAAAACCGTTTCTAAGTAAACACACCCCCACACACAATATATATATATATATACATATATAATATATATATCAATATATATATATATATATATATATATATATATATACGTATAAAATTTTAGGAAGTTGACCACCACGAAACAAGCCCCAGCAAAATTAACACGAAAGTACACCGGTCAACCAACATGTCTACAAATGTCCACCTGTTTTGGGGAGGAAGGGGGATAGCATCTCCCTCCATGGGCACCACTCCCCCCCATCCCCCTTCCCCTCTCCCCCCCTGATTAGTCCCTCGCTTGCTACCCAACCAATACATCAATAATGACAACCTGTTAATTTAATATCGGAGATACGCTGTTACAGGTTTTGGGCAGGCCTAGAACTGGTAGCAGGTACCTGCCTGCCTGTAGCTCTCTCTTCTCTCTCTCTCTCTCTTCTCCTCTCTCTCTCCCTCCCGGTCTCTTCAGCGAACCCATACACGCCGAAGATGTCAAACAGGACCCATTTCGGGGATGTTCCGGTCCGAAAACTACGTGAGAGTAGGACCGCAGTGGTCGACGTTTCTGACTGATCGAAATTCGTGATTGGTGGTAATTTCTGATTGGTCGAAATTCCTGATTGGTCGACATTCGTGATTGATAATAATGCACGTCAGCGACCATATTACCCACTGCGCTATCCTAAAAGGCAAGAAGACTGTTACACGTCGATGTTGAATGGAAGCGAATTACGAAGGGGGGAAACGCCAGTTCTCGGATACTATGAAATGGTAAGTTAAAAAGTTTGTTGAGACATGGAGGCATTACCCCCATGAAACCATATTGGAGGGTGCCGACTACCTCGACTTAATCCTATTATTTACGAAGTGATGGTATGATTGCATACATTTTGAAAGGCAGCCACAGTATACCTACTATCCTTCTTGCTCATTTTGATCTCTCGCTCTCATCTCGTCTCTCTCTCTCTCTCTCTCTCTCTCTCTCTCTCTTCCGAGCTGACTAACAGCAAGGTATATTAATTCGCTACTTACTTATTTAATGAAAATCTACTCAATTTTTAAGGGAAATTCCTGATATATACCTTTCCATTCTTTACCCAAAGTTGGATCAAACTTCGGGTTCTAGGGATTGAGCCGAGAGCGGTATCGAGAAGCAGAGAGAGAGAGAGAGAAGAGAGAGAGAGAGAGAAGAGAGAGAGAGAGAGAGAGAGAGAGAGAGAGCATTAAAATACTTTCCAATTATTAATCAAACCTTCCCAATTAAAGCAGGCAAAATAAAATAAAAAATAAAAAATAAAAACATACGCACATCGCAATGATAAATAACAATAAAAAACAACGAAAATTAAAAAAAAAGAAAAAAAAAACACTTTCCGGCTTTATACATAAACATCCGAGTCTTAATTAATGAGGCGGAAATCAGCGCAAAAAACACGTCGTCATTACCTTCATCATCATCTCTACGGAAATGAAAATGGGGAGTAATTACTCTCCCGTAGTAATTAAGGAAAAAAGGGTCTGTGTGAGTGTGTGTGTGTGTGTGTGTGTGTGTGTGTGTGTGTGTGTAAAATGAAAAGGGGATTACTTATTATGAATGTGATACAGAGCTTCCAGATACTAAAAAGTGTGTGTGTGTGTGTGTGTGTGTGTGTGTGTGCGGAAAATAAAAACGAGATTACTCACTATTTTCATCTGGTAAATGAATGAGAGGCAAAAGCTTCCAGAGATGGTATAGTACTAATGAGATAAGGACAGCAACAGACTTATTATGTATCTCTCTTAGATCGAGTGGTTCGTGATGGTGAGAAATCCAGCTTCTACGACTTAAAAAAAAAAGACTGAAAACATTTATTCAAAAACTTATTATATATAATAGGATACAACAATGGACAACTGAAAAACTATGATAATGATAAACTAATATATTAGGAATGAAATCTTGAAAAAAAAAAAAATTACGATAATTTTATTTCAAAAGAAAATTACTATAATTTTACTTCAACGTCTGGATTTAACATTAGAAATTAAAACTGAATGAAACACAAGCGAAAACGAGAAAAAAAAACGACACAAAATTAAACCGGATACTACACACAAATGACATCGGAAACAAAAATTACACCTGTAATGAAAACTGGAGGCAAAAATAGCGACAGAAAATGAAAAGAGCATAGAAAAAAATGACGGCGGAAAATGAAAACAGAACAGAAAAACATAACAATGGTCACCGGATACAAAATTAAAACCGACATGAAAACTGGACACGTCCAAAACTGGAATACAACACAGCAGAAGGAATAAATTATGGACGAAGCAATTGCGAAATAAATGTAGGCTGGCTCTAATCCGATCCGAAAGAAGGAACAGAAAATATATAGGGATTACAAAACGGAAACACAGCATCAGCTTCAGCATATCAAATACGAAAATGTACAATGTGATGACTATATGAAGAATATAAGATTATTGTTATTCCTTTTAGCCTACTGGGGAATACGTGTAATAAGCTTAGTAAAGGACGAAAAGTCGAAAGGCCTTGCAGCGGTAGTCCTTTGTTTCTCTTTTCC
>NC_061094.1:60423878-60478878 GCF_015104395.2 Macrobrachium nipponense
GGAGGAGGAGGAGGAGGTAGGGAGGGCGATGACTCATATCCTTTAGTGAGTTCGGAGCATCCCCATTACATAACATCCACGGCACACTATATTTCCCTTAATCTACTGTATAGGGAAATAAAACAGATAAAGACAAAGGTTATTTATTGACGATTATATTATTATTATTATTATTATTATTATTATTATCATTATTATTATTATTATTAATACAGAACATACACCCCTATTCATAAGCATCAAGCCCACAGGGTTCCACTGACTCGAAATTCAGCTTCCAAAGAATCTAGTGTTTATCTTCATCATCTGAAGTTCAAGTCAATTTGGAAACTACCCCTTTCCCCTTAAAATGGCCGATGTATCATTACTATAAAACTATAAGCATAACCATAAAAAAATATTACTAATGTAACAATGAGAAAAACAACACAGATCACCTGTAGCCCCATGTGCAAGATATCAAGGAATAATACCCATGTATCTGATTCCATTCCTCTTAAAAAAAAAATAAATAAATAAAAAAAAGCACTACCAACTGTCAACAAATAAATATAAACCTTTGTTTTTTGCGTGCCATAACAAATAGCATCGAAAACACAAGCGTCAATCTTTTAACCCAAAAGAATGAAAGGAAAAATGACCCTCCATTAAGAATAGATTGACTCTCGATATGCATTCATCGCCCTATTCTTGAGTTCTCACGTCTGCTACTGTAACTGTTTGATTTCTCTTGATTTGCTCTCCGAGATTTATTTAGTCTCATCTTCTTTATATCCACTTCTTTGCCTGTCGCTCCATCACTCTTTGCACTGTTTTCGTTCCTTTTTTATATCCTTCACTCTATGTTCATTACTATCATTTCCCTCCTTAATGGCCTTTCTATATTTTCGCTCCCTTGATCACTAGCGTTAATTCCTGCATCCAGCCTTACTCTACTTCCCCTTATTTCCGTCCACTCTCTCTCTCTCTCTCTCTCTCTCTCTCTCTCTCTCTCTCTCTCTCTCTCTCTCTCTCTCTCATCATCGGGAAGATCTTCTTACTGCTTGATTTATGTTCTTAGCCGGATGAAGAATTACAACATATTTCCCCTTCTAATAAACGAAATTAATGACTCAAATGGGGATCTCTCTCTCTCTCTTTATCTCGTAAGGCAGAGGACGTCGAGACAGGTAACTTAAGTTCCTATATCTTGCCCCGGCCCAAATGAAGCCATAAATACTGAGAGAAAAACGAAAAGTAGCTTGAACCTCAAAGGAAGCGACGAAAGCTTCAAAGAGAGAGAAAAAAAAACGGAAGCAGGAAGTGAATTCCGAAGGCTGGAACTCACTCATTTCATTTATGATCGTCTGATGTTAAAAGCCTCACACCTGATCCAGCTGTTTTTTTTTTTATGGGGTTGCAAGCCTCATGCCAGAGGTCACAGAAACTTGTCTCAAAGACATCTGCTGTGCCATTGCCTGGCATTCACTAGTGGTTGGTACCCCATTCAAGTACTGACCAAAACTAGCAGTTTATCATCGGTTTCTGCATACCCATGCAAGTGGTCACAGGAACCTGCCTAAAAGATGTCTAATTCCCACTTGTGTTATTGCCTGGTGCTTACAAGCAGCCGGTACCCCATTCAAGTACTGACCACACCTAACAGTTTATTATAAATGTCTGGATACGCATCTGAATTCCCCATGGCAAGTAATTCCCTAACCCGAAGCTGAATTAAATTGAACTGATCCGAGAAACATCGGTGTTGCAAACGCACCCCAGAAAATCAATAAAACGAAAACACACAAAACAGAACTAGGCACCAGGAAAGACCCTACGTAATGGAAACCACCCAGAGGGAGGAAAAAAAATAAAAGGAACTTCATCAATACCATTTATCGAAGACAAGAGAGAGGAAATAAGCTGTCAGATTCAGCCTCGGTCACAGGGCGGTAATGGCCTCTACAGAAGGTACGAGAAGCCGTATATATGTTTTTTCTCGTTTATATGAGTCTTTCAAGCCATCGAATCACGCGACGCACGTGTCCTGACCATTCCGCCCAACGCCTATGGACTTTGATTCCACCTAATCCCGAACCAGGCTAGGAAAATAGGACATACGCAAGCACAACCAAGCACAACGTTCCAGCCCTTTCATATCCTACACTATCCTACATTACACGAAGGAATAAAATCAATGTCTGATGAAAACCTGTTGTTTTTATAAATCACATAATTACGATCTTAGCTTAATATCTTTTTTTTTATCTTCTTTAACTCACAAATTAACCAACCTTTTGGCGTTAGCTGACATCACGAAACCAAAGATCAACGACGCAAAACATCAGAAAATAAACAGATAAATAAATAAATAAATAAGGAGATGGAAAATCCTTGCTCTTCTCGACGATAAACTACATACGACTGCTCAAGTATATATCAGCGAAAATCTACATATATAAACCCAATCTAAAAGTCTAAATCATTTAAATGACACCTCTAAATAGGTGCCAAAGCTTAAAATAAACGCGTGATACCATCAATTAAACTCGAAAAGATTTTAGATATATAATTACAGAATTTATTGATATTTTAAAGTAAGCTAACGACAAAAAATCAGTAGAAACAAAATCTTACTTTCCAGAGACCAACTCCGAAGCAAGAGAGAGAGAGAGAGAGAGAGAGAGCTACCATTAATTGGCTAAGGACGCAGGGCCACCACTAATATAGTTACACTCAATAAAACACGAGGAACAACAGAGCCCTCAGGATAGGTGTATTTAAACGCATTTGAAGGTCCCCGAGAGAGAGAGAGAGAGAGAGAGAGAGAGAGAGAGAGAGAGAGAGAGAGAGAATATTTCTTTTTTCTGTCTATAGGGACATGGTGGCTGCTGGCTCCATTTCATTCCTAATTGCTGCCTCCCAGGGAGGAGGAGGAGGAGGAGGAGGAGGAGGAGGAGGAGGAGGAGGAGGGAGAGTCAGACGTAATTCAGTACGGAATTTAATTGCGCTGCTCCAAAAAGGGGCACATTTCGCCAAAATAGCCCTACAATATGAAAAGCCTTTTTTTTTTTCTTTTTTTTTTTCAGTAGGCCTTATTAAAAGCCCAGTTTCGTTAGGCCTATCTCCGAGAAGGCTTTGGCATAAAAGGATTAAGCCTATTCCCTTACCTAAGCAAATCTATATATATATAACCTGGGGGAATCCAAAATGGATTACTCAACCTAAGTCCACACACTCTTACTTACCAATTTTAGCACGGAAATGCTCACACTTTTCTTTTATTTTTTAAGGTAACTCGATTTATAACGTCACAGCCAAATGCTTTTTAGCTCTCTCTCTCTCTCTCTCTCTCTCTCTCTCTCTCTCTCTCTCTCTGCGGGACCTTCAAATGCGTTTAAATGCCTGGCATTGCAAAAAACCGTAGAAAAATATAACTACATTTCTATCGGTTATATATATAAATACACACACACACACACACACACACACACACATATATATATATATATATATATATATGTGTGTGTGTGTGTGTGTTTATATAATATTATGTATAATGTTGCTAAAAATATGTAAACCTACATAATGTAAGATCAAAACATATATTTGATAAC
The DNA here is from genome assembly GCF_015104395.2 of Macrobrachium nipponense. NCBI lineage: Eukaryota > Metazoa > Arthropoda > Malacostraca > Decapoda > Palaemonidae > Macrobrachium > Macrobrachium nipponense. The sequence goes on from NC_061094.1 coordinate 60,427,475, forward strand.
ACCGATAATACAGAGAGAGAGAGAGAGAGAGAGAGAGAGAGAGAGAGAGGGGGCGAGAGAGAGAGACCCTACTTACAGACTACCTTACATCTTGTTCGGGTTGCCCAGGTCCCTCAGTGTGAGGCACCTCTAATGTCTACCAGAGAGTTGCTAGTACATCTTCCGGTATATTTTGCATCTTCCAATCTTGGATGGTCTGGGATGCAGTTTAGATATTTGTCGAGCTTATTCTTAAACACATCTACGCTCACTCCTGATATATTCCTCAGATGAGCTGGCAACGCATTGAATAGACGCTGCATTATCGATGCTGGTGCGTAGTGGATTAATGTCCTGTGTGCTTTCCTTATTTTTCCTGGTATATTTTTGGGCACTATTAATCTACCTCTGCTTGCTCTTTCTGATATTTTTAGTTCCATGATATTTTCTGCTATTCCTTCTATCTGTTTCCATGCACCTGAATTATCATGTAGCGTTCTCTTCTCCTTTCCAGACTATATAATTTTAAGAATTGTAGTCTCCTTTCCCAGTAGTCTAGGTCCCTTAACTCTTCTATTCTAGCTGTAAAGGACCTTTGTACACTCTCTATTTGTGCAATATCCTTTTGATAGTGTGGGTACCATATCATATTGCAATATTCAAGTGGACTACGAACATATGTTTTATAAAGCATAATCATGTGTTCAGCTTTTCTTGTTTTGAAGTGCCCGTAACAACATTCCCATTTTTTGCTTTACATTTTGCCAACAGAGTTGCTATTTGATCATTGCATAACATGTTCTCATTCATCACACCAAGGTCTTTAACTGCTTCCTTATTGTGATGGTCTCATTATTAGGTCCCTTATATGCATATAGCTTTCTTCTCTGTCTCCATAATTAATTGATTCAAATTTATCAGAGTTAAATACCATCCTATTTACCTCTGCCCAATCATATACTTTGTTAAGGTCTCTTTGTAGAGCGTTCCTATCTTCATCACAAGTAATTTCTCTACTTATTCTTGTGTCATCTGCGAAACTACTCACTACCGAATCCTTAACATTATTGTCTATGGTCTTCAATCATAATAACAAACAGTATTGCAGCTAACACCGTACCTTGCGGCAACACCGGATATACCTTGGCTTCATCCGATTTCTCGTCGTTTGCAATAACTATCTGTTTTCTGTTGTGTAAAAAATTCTTTTAACATCTTCCTACTTTATCCACGATATTGTGTTTTCTAATTTTCTTCGCTAATATATTATGGTCTACTTTATCAAAAGCTTTTGCAAAGTCTAAATAAACCACATCTGTTTCATTTCCGCTTTTCATATTTTTGAATATGTTTTCACGGTGGACTAACAGTTGGGTTTGTGTACTTTTTCCGGGTACGAAACCATGTTGTCCTCCTTTATTAAACAAATTATTTTTTATTAAATGTTTCATAATATTTTTCTTCATACCCTTTCATACATTCATTATATGTGATGTTAGACTCACAGGCCTATATAATTACTTGCCTCTAGTCTTGATCCACTTTTGAAAGTAGGGGTAATATACGCTAATTTGTGCTCATCATATATCTTGCCTGTATCTACACTTTGTCTTAATAATATTGCAAGTGGCTTTGCGATAGAATGAACTACTTTCTTTCTTTAACAAAATAGCAGGAATTCCATCAGGCCCTGCAGCAGCTCCATTTTTAATTTTCATTAATAGCCTGCACAATATCAGCTTCATTAATATCTATGTCAGCTAAATATTCACTATTTTCATCCCTTACTTCTATATCATTATCTTCATTATCTATTCTAGGGTGAATTCTCTTATATCGTTCTGCCAGTATGTGCAAATTTCCTTTTTTTCATTCGTTAATCTCCCTTCAATTCTCAGAGGGCCTATTCTATTCTTCTTTTATTCATCTTCTTCGCATATGAGTATAATAGTTTGGGGTTTTGCTGATTGATATTTAATAGGGGTTTTTTCTTCCAAGTCCCGTTTGTTTTTCATTTTCTTTTGATTGTATAATCTTTTTTCTGCATTTTCTATCTTACTTTTTCAGTTCTATAACTTTCATGCATGCATTTTTTCTTTTGCAAGACCTTTTTTCCACTTTTCTTTTGATTTTCTGGAACAAGATTCTTCTGTCTCTTGGTATGCATGAATGATGTTTACTTTTTCTTCTTCGGTATATATTTTTTTCCACTATTTCCTCCAGTATTTTATATAATATCTCCGTATTTACCCTTATGTCATCACTTACGAAATGTTATCCCAATCTTTGTTTTTAATTCTTCATTAATTTCTGACCATTTTTATATTTTACTGTAGAAGTTGTATTTTCCATATCCTTCCCACTTTTTCATTTCTTGCTTATCTCTATTTTCACTTGCTTTGAATGAACTGTTAATTCTATGACATTATGGTCTGAAATACTCGCATTATAAACTATTATTTCTTTAACATAATTTCATCTCGTTCACAAATACTAGGTCTAAAGTACCTTTTCCTTTCTTGTTGGCAGGTGATTTATTTGTTGAATGTTGTATTCTAGTAGCATATCTAATAGCTTTTCAAATTGCCTTATCTTATCTTCTGCACTACTATTACTCTCTATTGTATAAGTACAACCACAATCTCCTATTCGTTCTTTCCATTCTACGAAAGGAAAGTTGAAGTCACCAGATAGGAGAATAGTCCAGTCCTTGTGATTTTCTACATATATCATCCAATTTTTCAATTATTAAGTCAAACTCTTTAGTATTAGGAGGTCTATATATTACTATGTTCATCAATTTTTCAGATTCAAATTCTACCGCTATTAGTTCACATTCTGAGTTACTATATTTCTCATATATTTTTCCTTGTTTTTTGTCTTTCCCATATATTGCGGTCCCCTTCCCCCTTGATTCCTATTTTTTCTATCTGATCGATAAGTTTGGAACCCTTTTATTTGATCATCATTCCCAGTCTCTTGGGAATACCAGGTTTTCACTTATATTCATTATATCTATTCTTTTCATTTTGGGTTAGTTCTTCTAAGTACTCTATTTTTCTTTTTGAGTTACTCGTAACTAAACCTGCGCATTCATCACTATGATGGTTTGCGTGTTTTCTCCTTCATTTAATACTGATAGTAATAAGGATTTTCCCATGTCTCTTTCCCTGTTCTGGTATGTTGTTCTTTTTTTTTTTTTTTCATTTCCAGAATTCTGACATTAAAAAAATCCAACCTTTTCCATAATATTTGATCTTCCTTCATCATAATTATTCATTTTGTGTCTGAATCTGCAATTTTCTTTCTCCGTTTCTGCAATATCCTCTTGCATAATAAATACAGTTATTATCTCTTGAGTAGAATTCGGAGCTGATGCTTTGAAATTCTTTGCTGACACCTCTGCATACTCATTGGTGTTTGCTTTTCTCTTTTACCTGATATTCTTGATTTTCTCTCTTTATTTGTTTCTTTCTTATTTTGGATTTTTATTACTTGGTTGGTTATTTATTTGATTATGATTCCAATGGCTACAGGGTGCATATATTTGCATTTTTTGTCGAACTTACATCCTTTTCCTTTCTTTTAGGTTTTTCTTTTTATATTTTGGATGCAGATCTCTGCAATCATCCCCATATCCAATAAATAAGTATGCACATTTACCATATATTTCATAGTTTTTGACATATCTTAGGATGTTTGTAGTAACATCTTTCTCCAAATCTGCAATTCACTCTTTCAAAAGGTTGCAGATTTTGTCTTTCTTGGCTATTTTTTCCTCTTTCCCGTCATTGTATAGATCTGGGTTAGAGCCTCTTCGGGATTGCTTTTCTGTTGTCATATCGTAATTATTTCTTCGTAGGTATGCTGCTTATTTTTGCTCCTATGTAGTATCAATGAGTATCTCTGCCCATCCATACTTTTATCTTGTTCCGCTTGTTTTCCTTATTTTTTCTGTCATTCATTTTTGTTTACTTCTCTTCCGTTTTCCCCTTTTCTTATTTTTCTTTTTCTCTTCTTTTTCTTCCTCTTCCTCTCTTCTTTCATTCCTCAACTAATATTTGTACATCAATCTTGATTTAATAACATTGTCTATCCATTGATAGACATGTTGAACAAAAAAAAATTCTTGTATCTTTTCTCCAAATCTTGTATTAACTCAGCACACTGTGGATGGGTCGGAATGTTGCATGCAGCACATTTTTGATTAGGTTTTGTGGATGGACTATGCTATACCAAACCTTACCACAGTTTGCATGCTCTTCTTTTTTTCCTAATGCATCAATTAGTATCACAAGATTCACCTTATTCATTTTTCTTGTCGGAATATGTTGGTTTATGTATATTTTCTTTTTTATGAGTCTCTGACACTTGGATTTATTTGGAACTTCTTCAATTATTTTCAAGATGTTTCATTAGATTTTGTTCCAGTTTGAAGGATTATATCCTTCTTAATATATCTATGAATGCTTTTGTATCTTTTGGTTAGGACTGTTGCTGATTCATAGATGAGAAATGCAGTTCCCTTCCTGCTACTCATCGTATTGCGAATCTGCTAAAAACACGCCAAATTACGCCACCTTTCCGCAGTTGGAACTTACTGCCATCTTGTTCTGATTTATAGTATTACACTGATAAACTAATTAGAAGACGCTTATCCTACTATTTTCACCACTAATCTTATCACCGATAGTTCACGAACACTTCTAGATATCCAAATCTAGTCGTATGTTAAACTTGTGATATCTGTTGATTATTGTGACTTCACGCGGGTACGTCTCACCAAGCAAGATGGCTACTACGAGAGAGAGAGAGAGAGAATCTATTCTAAAAGCAAAACAGTTCAGGTCACGAGACATACCTTCAAAAAAAAAAAAAAGAAAGAAAGAACTAATAATAGCTCTAAATGGAATCCCACCATCCCCTTTCTACGGAATATCAGGGCCCCATAGTCATATACTAGGGCTTCCGAGGTGCGTCACGTCACGTGACCTTCACTTCCTTCATTTCAGTCATACAAGGTCAAGGAATGTCCTCCTTTTTCTTCCTTTCTTCTTCTTGTTCCTTTTCCCCTATTCTTCTTGTTCATCCTCTTCTTCTTCTCTTCTTCTTCTTCTTCTTCTTCTTCTTTCTCTTCCACTACGCTTTCTTCATATCCCTTTTTTTTCTTCGTCTTCTCGTTCGTATTCTTCTTTTTCTCTCTCTTCGTCTTGTTCTTCTTCCTTTTCTTTTTCTCTTTTTTCTCTCTACCACTCCCTTACTCCATTTCTTTTCTTTTCCTCCTCCCCTTTCTTCTTCCTCCCCCCTTCTCATTGTTCTTCTTCGTCATCTCCCCCTTCTTCATTCTTCTTCTTCTTCTTCTTTTTCTTCTCGTCCCCATTCTTCTTTTTCGTCTTCTTCTTCTCTTTCTCCTCCTCCTCCTTGATCATCATCATCATCATCATCATCATCATCAACATCTTCTTCTTCTCGTCCCCATTCATCCTCCTCATCTCTTTCTCCTTCTCTTCCTTCTTCCTCTCCTCCCTTTCTTCTTCTTCTTCTTCTTCGTAAGCCAGTTAACAATGCACTTTCGCCCTCTTCATAGCTAACTACGGCGGCATTCTATGGCCACGGCAGCATTCTGTGGTTTTCCTCTGCTTACGCCAACGGAAAGGTAATCCCCGAAGTAATCCCGGAGTAATCCCGAGGTAACCCCATAGTGCAACTTCAAGTGCGTCTGTCTGGGCCGATCCAAGATGGTGTCGCGCCCTTAGCGACCTCACGACGGCAATTTGGTTGTTTGGTTGACATTCCTTGGGTTGCGGTGGTGGAGACTAGGTCAAGGTAGGTCTTCAAAAGGTATTGATTATGCGGTGTATTTCTTCTATGGTTGATTGATTGATTATGTCTATTAAAACTGGCGTCACAACATCTAGGTTCTTCTATGGTGGGAACGGTATTGATTATTCGGTGTATTTCTTCTATGCTTGATTGATTGATTGTCTATCAAAACTGGCGTCACAACATCTAGGTTCTTCTATGGTGGTAACGGTATAAAATATTCGGTGTATTTCTTCGATGGTTGATTGATTGATTATGTCTATTAAAACTGGCGTCACAACATCTAGGTTTTTCTATGGTGGAAACGGTATTAAATATTCGGTGTATTTCTTAAGTGCCTTTCAAATTTATTGCACTGGTTTGAATATGCAATTTAGGCCAAAGGCGAAACACTGGGATCTATGAGGTCAAACAGGAGGAAAACCTCAAAGCAGCTGCACTATGAATCCATTATTAGAAGGGCGGGTGGAAAGTTAGATGGAAGAAAGAGAATATGAAAGGAGGTACAGTAAAAGGAACGAAAGGGGTCGCAGCCAGGGGCCGAAGGCACGCTGTAAAGAACCTTCAGTAATGCCTACAGTGCGCCACACTTGAACCAATGACAACACGAAAACTCGACTGACAAATTTTCATACGAGATGATGTGCCTTTCCAACATTTAATAATAATAATAATAATAAAATAATAATAATAATAATAATAATAATAATAATAATAATAATAATAATAATAATAATAATCCTGGATAAGTCAGGATCTCATTTAGAGACAATAATGAGTAAGTAAATAGATAAGTAAATACATACATAAATGATTAAAAAGTTTGATACTCAGGTATACTCTTAATAACACCAAGATGGGATTTAGATTTTTTTTTTGTTTTTCGGGGGGGGTGGTTGGGGGGGAAGAGGGGAATTAGAATGCTGTTATCGGTTACTATCTAACACGCAAAAATCCAGTTATGACACTTCTTTAAAAGAAATATATATATATATATATATATATATATATATATATAATATATATAGTATATAATATATTTATAAATATACAATAATTATATATATATATAATTTATTTTTTTTTTTATATATATATATTATAATATATATATATATATATATATATAAATTTTAAATGGCATATGTAGCTAATGACAACAAATAAAGAACTGCCAAAGGCGATGCGATGAAACATTAATCTAAATACAAACCACCATAACCATAATCCCACACTAAACAGCAACCCGTGCAAGACCACGTTTGAATTAACAGCAACACGGGAGTAACTTGTCCCTGTAGACTAAAAATTAGTTAACCAAACACACACACACACAAAAAAAAAACCTGGAGGATCTACATCCGCATTCCAAAGGTCCTGCTATAAAAAACCGATCTCTCTCCTCTCTCTCTCTCTCTCTCTCTCTCCTCTCTCTCTCTCTCTCTCTTACGTCGAAACATATTTTATTTTTATTTGATACTCGCTAACAAATCATAGTTCTTAATCCAATTAATTCGGAAGGATTCAATTTCTATCCGCAGGGGAGGAAAAGGAAAAAAAAAATGAGGTTATAAAATTCAAATTAAATAACAGTATTCAATACACAAATACATCGCTAAAAACAAGACCTTTGAAGGATTTATATAGTGATGTATGTATGTATATGTATATAATAATAAAATATATATATATATATATATATATATTATATTATATTATAGATAATATATATATATGTATGTATATGTATGTATATATAATTATAATAAATATATATAATTATATTATATTATTATATATATATATATATATATCATATATTATATATATATATGTATGTATATGTATGTATATATAATTATAATATATAAATATATATATATATATATATATATATATTTTATATATAAAATATATACTATATATATATATATAATTATATATACATGTGTCTGCAGATGTGCACAGAATACTATGTTGGTATACATGAATCCCTTTACTGTTGTGAAACGCAAAATAAACACAATACCAATACAACCGACGCTTGCATACGCATCGCGCATAAACAAAACTTTTTTTTAAAAACTGTACCTCGTTACCATTAAAACGAGCATGAAATGCGAGGTAGGGCCGAGAGGCAGGTAAAGTGGGCCCCAGTCAAGAGTTAATAAACGTTTACTGGCAATGGACGTCATGGGGGGGGGGGGGGGGGGTTACCTTGCCGAAATATATCCTTTATTCTCTGGCCGTTTTTGCTATGGGGAATGGGAGAGAAAGGTTGTGCTTATATTTTCTGTTATTTTTGTTTTCGACTGTTTATGAAGTTCTGATTTCAAGCTCATAATTGAAGCGTTCACAATATTAAGGGTCTCCAGGGGCTGATCAGAAAAAAAAAATCGTGAGAAAAACGCGTTTGTAAATTGGCATTTTCAAACAAGCATACCACCACCCTTGTTAGATAATGGGATTTTCGACCACTTTGCAGTCTACATATGCAAATTTATGCTTTTCCATGGGTAAAGTAGGATATTTCTAGGGGAGAGAGAGAGAGAGAGAGAGAGAGAGAGAGAGAGAGAGAGAGAGAGAGAGAGAGAGAGAGAAAAGACTTGGAGCTCTGGGGACCCTTAATATAGTGAACGCCTCAAATGCGAAACGCAAAAATAGGAAATGAGACTTGAATTGAATTAAGAACAAATAGGAAATGAGATTTGAATGGAATTAAGAACAATGTCCAAGCACTGGGACCTATGTGGTCATTCAGCGATGAAACGGAAACTGACAATAAAAAGTTCGAAAGGTGTAACACGAAGAAAACCCCAAGGTAGTTGCACTATGAATCAATTGTCAGGAGAGGGTGGAAAGTAAAATGGAAGATATGAAAGGAGGTACAGTATAAGGAACGTCAATAACGACTACGAAGAAACTTTTTTTTTGTTTACCTGAATCACTAAAATGCCTCCATATTTAAAATCCAGTTACATCTCGCAACATCCTGAAGAATAAGGCCACTTTACCATCTTTCCCATAATTACTGACGAAGCACTATCTCTTCTTCATATCGGTCCTCCAGACACAACCATTCACTTGGGAAACGTTTATGCTTCACATAAAGAGTAATTACTTGACAACAAAACCACGAAATTGTACTCCGACATAAGAGGATGTTTACTGCACAATTTTATTTTTCTTCTCAAATATTTTCTTGTTAATATATATATATATATACATATAGATATATAACAAATATATATATATATATATATACACACAAAACGTAAGACTTATGATTTATTATGGTGCCTCACTATGAAATATTTGTAAAGTTTTTTTACATATATTTTGGACAGCGAAGACCCATGATTTATTACCGATACCTCAATTTTCCCACTGACAGTATTATTTCCAATTGTTTCAAGGCAACGTTCGATTCCAAAAAGTGTGGGACTCGGTTATATATTTTGTCTTCTAAAAACCCTTTCTGAAAAAATGTCCTTTCTTGAAGTTATCTGGGTGTCAGTTGCCGAGTTGCCAGATTCGAAAGCAGAGTTGCGAACGGTTAAATATTCGCCAAAAATCAGGTAATTGTCCGGTTTGGGTACGGTTCGTGGCATCTTGTAGGGCATGGAGAGGCGCATTTAGAGGACCCAGTGAGAATGGTACTCGGGCTTCCAGGAGGCCTCTACCGAATCTATGTCATTATATAATTTTCATAACATCATTTAAAAAATGATTTTACAGTTAGAATATCAACTTTTGAAGAAAAAAAAAAAGTATAGTTCCTCATTGGACGAGTGGGTTCCGTACTCGGCTATCAATCTGATAGCCCGAGTTCGTTTCCCGCCGCTGCTCAGTGAGGAATCAGAGGAATGTACTTCTTGTGAATAAAAATTCACTTCTCGATATAATGTGGTTCGGATCCCACAATAAGCTGTAGGTCCGGTTGCTAAGAAACCAATTGGTTCCTAGCCACGAGAAAAGAGAGAGAGAGAGAAAAGAGAGAGAGAGAGAGAGAGAGAGAGAGAGAGAGAGAGAGAGAGAGAATCCTTTGGGCCAGCCCTAGGAGAGCTGTTAATCAGCTTAGTGGTCTGGTAAAACTAACATATACTTAACTTCTTTTTAGTCATCAAAACAACTGCTTATTCAACATTATCGTTACTATAATCACTTCGTAGATAGCAACAACTGACTGAACTGTAGTTTCATATATATATATATATATATATATATATATATATATATATATATATATATATATATATATATACAATAAAGACCACAAACACTAGGGAGAAGAAACAACAGACTGAAACAACAAAACACACAAACAAAATAACAAAAGTTGACTGAATTCTATTCTAGAGTCTGACATGCAATGAAAGCAAAAACAAAAGAACCTTCAAGTTCTTTATATATATATGTATATATTATACCATATATATATATATATATTATATATATATATATATATTATATATATATATTCCTTGTCGTTAAAAAACAACAGCATAACTGACTGTCATCATCATTTTATAAATACAGACAATTGATTGGAATGAACAGTTTCACCTGATACCATTCGATATACAACAAATACCAAAACAAAAGCACTAAAAGAGACAAGAAACAGAACCTGGAGTTAACTCCAGCTTCCAGATCACTCCGCCAATCCTCCCAAAATAGCTCAACTCTTATGAATTGTATATCGAGCCTTGGACGAGCGCGCGCACAAACATAAACACAAACACACACACACACACACACAAACACGCACACACATCATCAGCCTAATTAATTCAGCGCAGAGACAACTTAAGGCTATTTTAGCGTCAGCCACGTCCGTTAAACAAAACCTATTCAGTTTATCAATGACAGGGGGAGAGGGAGAAAGACACATTGCCACTGAATAAACAGGATTGCGCTATATTGCAGATCTTGATAGTAACGTGATAATGCTGCGAGCAATAGAGAAATACACACACAATATATGTGTTTATGTGTGTACATATAAATATGTATGTATGCATATATATATATACCTATATATATCTAATATAATATATAGATATATAATATATATAGATATATATATACACAGTATTTGATCTTTAATTCGGCAACAACTATGATAAAAAACATTTATCATAGCATATAACTAAATCACTACAGTTATTATCTTGTATTTAAAATGTTAACTCAATTGTATCGAATGCCTTTCCTGGGACGCCTACAAGTACGATTTCGAAAGCTGCAGCACCAATGTTTGAGTGTGTGTGTATATATGATATATATTATATATATATATATATATATATATATATATATATACAATATTTATATATATATTTATTCTTTAATCTGGCTTACCTTTAAAAAACACGAATCGCTTCTCTGAATCCACCCTGAAGTTCTGATTTATGTATCACGTACCTGTAACAAAAGAAAATTATACTCTTAACAATAACCTAAGTATAGCTTTAAAGAAAAACGAAAAGTTTTTAAAATAAAAAAAAATCAATATTGCAGAAAAACAACAAACCTGAATATAAGCAAACTACAGAAATAAACATTCCTTTGACTCATAGTTAAAAAAAAAAAAACAATAAACATTCCTTTGACTCATAGTTAAAATAAATCAACAGCTTACCCGATTAATGACAATAAAAAAACACTAACAGAACATTACAAGAAGTTAAAAACAACAGCGAACAGGACTTACAACAGTTATGGGCAAGAACGACATCAAATCTTGAAATTACGAAGTGTTTGAAAAACACAAGCGAAGGCATGTGAAACCAACGATAATATTTACGTCAAGAAATGAAAAATTTTAATCATATTTCAGAAAGACAGTCCCTGCAATAAAATGGACACCACCATAAGCATGACCAAAGTTTTTGGTCAACATGCAGGCTGACATTTCGACTTGTTTAGTTAAAAAAAATAATAATAAATAAATAATAAAACGCCCTTACACGCTCGAGAAACACCCCCAGAAATATCTTATTTTAAACAGGAAGGGTAAATAAATGCATCAAAGGTTCAACCAATCAGTGCAAGCTTTATAAAGACTTAACTTCACTCCCCAGTGAACGTCACTAAATCAGCAATTAATTGTCATTATTATTATTCAAAAGATAAACCCCTATTCATATAAAACAAGCCTACAGGGGCCACTGGCCTAAAATTAAAGCTTCAAAAGAATATGGTGTTCATTATATTATATATATATATATATATATATATATATAGTATATATATATACACATTCCAAATAGGTAACAGACTTCCAGTTATCAGCAATTCTGCAATTCTTTGGACATTAAGACCACTGGCCTCATACCCTTCCACCATTAAAAAAAAAAAAAAAAAAAGTTGCATATCCATAAAAAAACAGCAAGAGATAAAACCGTCCAACTGGCTGATAAAAGGAAATGGCTTATAATAGGAAAAGGAGCATAAAATCCGAAAGGAAACGCAACGGGCAAAATATTTGGCCATTAAAAAAAAATTAAACCTTCCAACGGAATAATAATAGGAAAAGGAGCATAAAATTCGAAAATAAAATCGACCGGCAAAATATCTTGAAAAAAAAAAAAAAAAAAAAAAAAAAAAACCCGCATACCAGAAGAAAACAGCAAGAAATGAAAACCTTCTAGGGTTATAATGGGAAAAGGAGCATAAAATCCGAAAGGAAAACGCAACGGGCAAAATATTTGGCCATTAAAGAAAAAAAATTAAACCTTCCAACGGATTAATAATACGAAAAGGAGCATAAAATTCAAAAACAAAAATCGACCGGCAAAAATTGGTTAAAAAAAAATAAAAAAAAAAAAAAAAAAAAAAAAAAAAAAAAAAAAAAAAAACTACCCTGCATATCCATGAAGATAAACAGCAAGAAATTAAACCTTCCAATGGGTTTATAATAGGAAAAGGAGCATAAAATTCGAAAACAAAACGCAACCGGCAAAATATTTGGCCTTTCAAAATAAATAAATAAAAAAAATAAACCCATCGTGCATATCCATCGTAGAATTACACCCACTGCAGTGATCGACGTAATTCCGATGAAATGACCGAACTCCTCTCTTTATTTTCATAAAGAGACCCATTACAGTATATATATAGGGTCTCGAGTAACAGAGCCAAGATCAAAAGATAATAAAAGCACCACCATGTCATTAAAGAAGGGTTGCAAGCGAGGAGTAGAGGCAGGGGTAAATAACAGAGAGAGAAGAGAGAGAGAGAGAGAGAGAGAGAGAGAGAGAGAGAGAGAGAGAGAGAGAAGAATGAGTTCGATTATGACAAAATATGAAATGTGTGACTGATATGATTTGTAACTCTCTCTCTCTCTCTCTCTCTCGTACGATAACCAAACCTGCAACCCGGCATCAATTAGATAAAAACTGATACTATAAATAATCAACGAAATAAACACCTGAATTAATCGTTTGGAAAAAAAAACTTATTTCCTTGCCGTTAATGCAGACAACTCACTCTCTCAGCAGAAAATTTAGAGTTTGTCTTTCTATTAGCTTATTTTATCTGTTTCATCTGTCAGTGCAGCACAGTATAAACAATCAACATTCATGGAATGACCTGAAAAGTACGAGTCAGTTCTAGCACAATATTAGCTTAATATAATAATAATAATAATAATAATAATTTTTTTTTTTTAATTCCCAATATGAATATTGACCAGTTACTCAGAAACATCGCAGAGCCTGAGAAGCGAATTGTAAGGAAAACAGAAAAAACAATATATAAAATCAACTCGCTTAATTCTGCCATCCTTTTTAACAGAATAATAATAATAATAATAATAATAATAATAATAATAATAATAATAATAATAATAATAATATAATGAATAATAATAATTAATAATAATAATAATAATAATAAAATAATAATAAATATTTCTTATTACTGAACAGCTTTGGCTAGAAAAAAGAAATTATCATTTCTCCCCAAAAATCACGCTCAGATTTACCAGCCAGATTAAAAAAATAAGTCGCAGATATTCTTTTATCCAACGGAAAAATGGTTTAAATATGTTCCCTTAGGATTACTGCTGAACTGAGATTTGCCTTTTTTTTTAATCCCTGAATTTTTAACATTCGCCATCTTTCATAGGGAGGAATTATTATTGTTTAATTTTGAGGAAAAGCATTAGCAGCAGATCTTCTGCAAAAGCTATATATTTTAATTATACGCGCGCACACACACACACACACACACACACACACACACACACACACACACACACACACATATATATATATATATATATATATATATATATATATATATATATATATATATATATATAATATATATCACTACTCAGGAAAACAACGACAAGACGAGTTTCTCAAGAGGGGGTCTGCCTACTTCCGCCCTCACGTGAGGATCGATCTCGTGCCAGTAAAGTTACCCCTTGCCCAAGAGGGCCTGACCATCATATAAAATCCAAGCTATTTAAGAAAAATAAATATATAAATAAATCATCCTAACGCCACGTGAATAACAGATCCCTGCACGAGGTAAAAAAAAAAACCTACAAAATATTTTCGGGAGTTTTTTTCCTTCACAAACGCTAGATAGATACGGCCGAGCATTGGAGCTTTATAATAATTCAAGCGCAGATGATTCTTTTCTGATGTTCCTACGGATAAATAAAGAAAGAAGTCGAAGAATCAGAAATGTGTATATTTAATTAGGGAATCCGGTCGGCTATTTTCAAAGAGAGAACAAAAAACAGATAACTTTTACATTTCCCCCCAAAAAATGTGAGAGAGCGCTATCTTTCTTGAATTACGATAATGAATAATTCCTTCTCGACTATGAGAGAGAGAGAGAGAGAGAGAGAGAGAGAGAGAGAGAGAGAGAGAGAGAGAGCTGTTTTACCGAGCGAATCTAGCCATATTCCAAACTATGTCTCATAGCATTATCTGACGTAGTATGATTTCCTTCTCTCTCTCTCTCTCTCTCTCTCTCTCTCTCTCTCTCTCTCTCTCTCTCTCTCTCTCTCGCTTCGCATTTTATAAAATTCTCGGACGAGAAAAAGATTGTCTCCCGCTGGGAGACCGAAACCAGAAATTTTTTCTTTTACTCCACCAATTTCACAAACAGACGACTACTTTTGCTCAGAACTATAAATAAAAAGGTACTGGCCTGGTATTGGCAATCGACTAAAGGCACAAAAATAAAACCTTTCTGTTGAAGAATCTATCAAATATTTCCATTCGCTTACCTAGTATTTCCTAACAAGTTCATAATTCTTTTCAGCAATTATCAACGAATGAAACTAAGTATTTTTTCCTACTGCAAGAGATCTATTGTATGAAGTTTTATCTTTAATTGTCTGACTTTGCCATTCAATGAAAATTTGTAAGAAAGCCTCACAAGCAATAATTAGGATTTATTTTTAGAGTTACATTATAGTTTCTTCTTCTCTTTGAGTGAGGACCTTTCCTATGTAATGTCTTAATTTTCCTATTCTGCATTACGTCAAAATCATGACATGACAAGACCATGATATTCATCTCAGTGAATTATGGCAAGACACAATCCTCATCAGGTACCCACTCCTCATAAACAGCAGACCCGTATTGTTTGTCTGTATCTGACCATTACAAACAGGCTTTGTGTACTAGCATACTATCATGGGATTGTTGGGATTTTCAAGACAATGCTTCCTTGTGTTCTCACTACAACTCCAATGCCTTTGTTTGATAAACACAAGTGTCAACTGAATCATGAAGTATTTCAGAAATCTGTTTGGGACAGGCATCTGCTGCCATTACAGTATGTTATAAATATTATTGTATTTTTCTGGTGGAGTCAGGCACACTGATGTCAGCATAAACTGTGCTGACGTTTTACGTTCATTTCGTGGAATTCTGGGTTACAGTTTTTTAACAAAACCTACTAAATTCATCGCTTGCATAATTCTTCTTCTTTCTACTAATATATAAGTTATTTTTTTTTATTAAACTGAATGAAGAATTAGAAATTTAAATACAGACATCTACGAGTTGCAAAGATCAGGAGACACGAAGATAAAAATTAAAATATGAAACATATATTCAATAAAAAAAAATCATTTTTATACACTCAATGGAAAAATGCGTTCGAAATTTGAACATAGATATCTGTAAGTTAGGCAAATCAGGCATTTTGAATACAGATATCTACAAGTTACGCAAATCAGGATCGAATACAGATACATACGAGTTACAGAGATCAGGATATTTGAATACAGATATCTATATTTGAATACAGATATCTACGAGTTACAAAGATCAGGATATTTGAATACGCAAGATACGCAAATTATGAACGAATACAGATACCTACGAGTTACAGATACCAGGATATTTGAATACAGATATCTTTAAGTTACGCAAATCAGGAACGAATACAGATACCTACGAGTTACAAAGATCAGGGTAAGAAGACCAGGAATTTTGAATACAGACATTTAAGAACTGCACAGATAAGGAGACAAGAAGATAAGAAGAAAAAAATGTAGTATACACGGACAGTACTTGCTTTATAACTATTTGCGCTTGCACGTACACCCAAACCACGGACACACAAACACAAACACATACGCGTACGTACATACACAAACACACGATAACATCTAACGACGGCGATGCCGTGGTTTCTGAAAACTAATTAAAGTACCAACGACGTCGAAGCCATTATATCCCATCTTGACACTAATAAGAAACTTTAATACCATCGCCGTCACATTAAAAAAAAATGAAAGACAATTACTCTTTCGGGGTAATTCCTGACGGTAAGCAAAGGAGCCTTGAGGGTTGAAATTAGAGAGATGATGGATGACGTCTATTCTGCTCATTAATAAGATTGTGAAGAATATGGTTCCTGTGGCTCAGCGGTTATCTCCCGAGATCGATCCCAGACCACTAGGGAGGGGTTAAATATGCGGGTTTCTTTTTGCGTAAAAGGTGAAATCTGAGAGAATACTTTTGTGTAAACAGTGAAATCTGAGATAATACTTCGGTTTCGCTTTAAATAAACAGTGAAATCTGTGCTTGATATTTAGTCGACTGTGGAGGGTCGCAGCCAAGAAGGAGATGCGGATGTGGCTACCAACTTCATAACACACTAAACAAATACCTAAACTATGAAGACAAGAATATCCGCGATTGCAAATATTCTTAAGAGAACATTTTTCTATTACAAATATTCTGAAAAGGAAACTTTTCTATTATAAATATTCTTAAAATTTTCCGTTAAGAATATCTTAAAAAGAAAATGTATAAATTACAAATAGTCTTAAAAAGGAAACCTTTCTATTATAAATATTCTTAAACTTTTCTGTTAGGAAAATTTTTAGAAGAAATTTGTTTAATTACAAATATTCTTAAAAGAAAATTTCTCAATTACGAATATTCTTAATAGAAGAATATTCTTAATAGAAAAATTTCAAGTTACAAATATTCTTAAAAGAAAAGATTTTTATTACGAATACTCTTAACAGAAAACTTTTCAATTACAAATATTCTTAAAAGATAACTCTTCTATTACAAATAATCTTAAAAGGAAAGATTTCTGTTACGAATATTCTTAAAAGAAAATTTTTCTGTCACAAATATTCTTAAAAGAAAAATTTCCTATTACAAATATTCTTAAAAGAAAACTTTTCTATTACAAATAATCTTAAAAGGAAAGATTTCTGTTACAAATATTCTTAAAATGAAAACTTTTCTATTACAAATAATCTTAAAAAGGAAAGATTTCTGTTACGAATATTCTTAAAATGAAAACTTTTCTATCACAAATATACTTAAAAAAAGGAAATATTTTTGTTACGAATATTCTTAAAAGAAAACTTTTCAATTACAAATATTCTTAAAAGGAAAACTTTTCTATTACAAATGTTCTTAAAAGGAAAGATATCTGTAACAAAAATTACTCAAAGCAAATCTGACTCCTACAAAGATCTAAATCAGTGCTGGCGTGTTGCATAGGGCATTCATTAGGCTTACGCAGGACCTGAGCACGCGCGCGGCGCATTTTATCAGAGTTCGATCACACCTCATCCCTTCCCATAAATTGGCCCTTAAGTAAACGTGATGGGTACTACATTACAGCATTAGGCTCAAACTGACTTCGATCTGGGGCGGTCAGCTACTCAAGTTGTTATAGGTGAATCATTGCCAAGACTATCTGTTGTTATAGGTGACTCATTTTCCAACTGTCTGTCGTTATAAGTGAATAATTTCCAAGACTGTCTGTTGTTATGGGTGATTTATTTCCAAAGCAAACATTGACAGTCTGATGTTATAGGTGAATCATTTCCAAGACTGTCTGTTGTCATAGGTGACTCATTTACAAGACTGTCTTGTTATAGGTGAATCATTTCCAAGGCTGTCTGTTGTTATAGGTGAATCATTTCCAAGACTGTCTGTTGATATAGGTGAATCACTTCCAAGACTGTCTGTTGTTATAGGTGAATCATTTCCAAGACTGTCTGTTGTTATAGGTGATTCATTTCCAAAGCAAACATTGACTGTCTGTTGTTATAGGTGAATCATTTACAAGACTGTCTTGTTATAGGTGAATCATTTACAAGACTGTCTTGTTATAGGTGAATCATTTCCAAGGCTGTCTGTTGTTATAGGTGAATCACTTCCAAGGCTGTCTGTTGTTATAGGTGAATCATTTCCAAGACTGTCTGTTGATATAGGTGAATCACTTTCAAGACTGTCTGCTGTTATAGGTGATTCATTTCCAAAGCAAACATTGACTGTCTGTTGTTATAGGTGAATCATTTACAAGACTGTCTTGTTATAGGTGAATAATTTAAAAGGCTGTCGTTATAGGTGAATCATTTCCAAGACTGTCTGTTGTTATAGGTGACTCATTTACAAAGAAAACATTGACAGACAGTCCATTATACCTACTTATTAACAGCTTCGTTTTTATAATCACTAAATTTAAATTCTAGGTCGAATTCCAAGTAGATCTACAAGAGGAATGGAAAATAGAATTAAAACAAAAAGTAAAGCGCTGGGACCTATGAGGTCCTTCAGCGCTGAAAGACATATTGCCGATGAAGAATCTTTTAAAAGTGTAACAGGATAAAAATGAAAAATACAATTGAGGCCAAAGGCAAAGCACTGGGATCTATGAGGTCATTCAGCGCTGAAAATATGAATAAAAAGGCTTGAAAGGTGTAAACAACAGGAGGAAAACCTCAAAGCAGTTGCGCTACGAAGCAATTGTTAGGGGAGGGTAGAAAGCAAGATGGAAGAGAATATGAACGGAGGTACAGTCAAAGGAACGAGAGGGGTTGCAGCTAGGGGCCGCTGGGGAAGTAATGCCTGTAGTGCTCGTCATGAGGTGCACTGATGACACTAACCGCCCCCCTACGGATTCAAATTACCACGGGGATGCACTAACGGCACTATCACCGGACACGGTAAATTTACAATAAAAATGACATCAACTAGGTGACGTAATGCTCGTGGTTACAAAAACGTTTGTGACAGACCTATTTCCTAAATTTATAAGCTACAAGAACAGCATTAAGAGAATGACTCCATCAACCGTAATCTGCAATAAGGTTTCCCCATAATGCAGCTGATAAAAAGACACTCTCTACAGGCGCCTTTCATATTGCGAAAACAGCTTTGCTGTGGTAACAACAGTTTATCATTACAGCTGATTGCGTCATTTTCTGCTCCATCGAAAAAGGGCTAAGTTGTCTTTTATAGTTATTCTCACGAGTTATACACATTCATTCCATTACTTACGTCTTCTAGTTATCTGCGAACACCTTCATTTGCTGATACTATTCATCTTCCCAAACGAGTAAAAGGGTGTTGATAAATTAAGTGGAAATATGAACGAGTATATAAAAAAGGCAATAATACATCAAGCGGAAATATGGAGTTTATTTTACGGATGATATATTTTCCTTTGATAACAAGTAAAACGTGACTGATAAAACAAGAGAAATGACGTCGATAAATCCAATTAACTCCGAGGTGATTTTTTTTTCTTGGCGAAAGCAGAAATTCTGACGTACACATTAGTATTGGTATGTAAGTATATATATGAATGTATACATGTGTATGAAGGTATAGGTGTGTATGTATACTAGTAATTGTATGTGGTATAGGTTTGTATGTATACATATGTATATGTATATATAGAAAAATTGCTCATATACATAAATGAAAAGGGGATTGGAAAAGCATTACATTTCGGCTGGTATATCCAACACCGCCCCCCCCCCCCCCCCCCCCTTCAAACAATAAAGCATTAAATGGCTGAAGATACCTCCCCAAAATATGATTTCGTTCCCTTTATTTTCGTATTTATATTATATCTGTATATGTATGTATACGTACATACAAACATTAAGCTGTAAATATCGCTTAAAATCCAATACGATCTACTTCAAGAATATCTCCGAGAAAGAATTAAAACTGGTAAACTCTCAGGTAAATTCATTCATACACACATATATGTGTGTTTTGTGTAAATATATAACCCAATACCTTCTCTCTCTCTCTCTCTCTCTCTCTCTCTCTCTCTCTCTCTCTCTCTCTCTCTCTCCAGCAACATCAACAACCTCCTACGTGCCCAACACGCCCAGTTACAGATCGTACACAACACAAAACTTGTTACGTACCCCTTACGAAAAAAAAAAAAAAAAAAATACACACACCCTTCCCCGAGGGGGAACCGGTTATCCCCCATTACAGTATGATACACAGACTCTCTTACCCATGACAACTATCAATACAGAACACAATATAGCCAGAAAGTAATACGTAATACCTAATACAGAACTCCGCTACGGCGTCCCAATCGATTCTACGAAGCCTTAGCTACGACGCGGCTTAAAACAGATTCCAATCACGCCCGTACCCGACCAAGAACACGAAATTACGGAACTCAAAATTACCCCTTAAAAAGAACCCAAATCACTCCCATACCAGACCCAGAACTCGAAATTACGGGACCCAAATTCCGGAGCTGCCGCTGTTGTCGTTCCCGGCTACCGGGACGAACCCGTCGAGCATTAACGGGAACGATGACGAGGAAGCCCTTCGACATTTCCATATTTCATTAGCGATGATTTGCTCCCGAGAGCTTGCGAACGCATCTACTATGTACGGACGCTCGACCACTTATTATCATCACCGTCACCATTACCATAATGCAGCGGGATAATGAGTCATGTCGTTAAGCGCAAGACGATGGTGATGATTATGATGATGGACGAGGAGGAGGAGGAGGAGGAGGAGGACTGGAAGAAGGCATCGTAAGAATGCACCTGATGACACTAACGGAAGTACTTATGGTAACAATGAATAAAAGTACTGTCAGTAATTATAATGATTATGGTGATGACAGTAGAGTTGACGAAGTTTGTGGTGATGATGGCATTGGTTGCAGTAATGATAAAACTATCTCTCTCTCTCTCTCTCTCTCTCTCTCCTCTCTCTCTCTCTCTCTCTCTCTCCAAGCACCGTAACTGGGAAAATGGTATATCTATTCATTTGCGAAGGCTGACGAGTTGGCAATGCAATTAACATACCTTAGTATTATTTGGTCTGGGAGTTTCCTCCACTTAATTCGATGAGAGAGAGAGAGAGAGAGAGAGAGAGAGAGAGAGAGAGAGAGAGAATAATAAGCCACAATGCGAGTATTAATGACTTGTCAAAATATATATGCATTAAAACAGGAGGAATCCGTAAACATTTATAATATGATTCTCTCTCTCTCTCTCTCTCTCTCTCTCTCTCTCTCTCTCTCTCTCTCTCTCTCTCTCTCTTATATTATCAAGTCTGCACATGTGTCTCCTTAACTAATAATGTCTCCAAAGAAAAACAAAACAATTGCTACCACCACATTCCTCTATTAATAACTCCTGAAATGAAGTTGAAACAGTTGTGCAAAAACTTCAGCTAAATTACCCTCATCATAAGGAATTAGATTCACTTTGCATACTGCGTATGAAGTAATTAATGAGTGTTCAAATCTTTCTTTCTGACACAATTGCCACATGTAAGTCAATTCATCTATTTTTTCACTTATGCAAAAAAAATTTTCCACAGTTACTCGTATTGTTACAATTTTCACCTCTCCTACACGCTTAACTTCACAATAACGAGCACACAATTCACCCAGCAAGTCTAAACAATTCTTTGTTTCACAACCAAAGTCATTTCCAAACAGGACACGAATATGTTTATTCAACAATGGTTCCACATCCAAAACTTTATTCCCTAAACACTTTGAAACAGAACAACAACGCCTCCATCGCCATGACACGATAAAGGCCTCAGTAATGTTAACAAGCATTCTGAAAGCACTGACAAAGCAAAACACGCCCCCACCCCTCTCCCCCGCCCCCTGCCGGCACACTACAGTTCTTTCTAATTGCTTTCTGAATGACGAAATGTTGAAGAAGGCACCGCGGGGTGATTCTTGCAAAGGTAGATACCGAAAACACAGACTGATGCTCACCCTTCTTGTACATCTAGGAATGATGGTCTATTTTAGGTACAATTTTGACTGAAATCCCTATGTCGACAGAGGAATAATAATAAAAAGTAAAAAATGCGCCGAAGTTTCTTCTGCGCAATCGAGTTTTCTGTATAACGTATAATGCCACATAAACCCATCAGCTGCGACGGCCGGCAGCTATCCAGTTGCTCACCAGATGCGATAGAGTAAGGAGGGTGCGTCCCATGGCTACGGAAAGCTATACCAGATGCACGATCCATGGCGAACTTTAACCTTAAATAAAAGAAAAACTACTGATGCTAGAGGGTTGCAACTTGGTAGGTTTGATGGTTGGACGGTGGATGATCAAAACACCAATTTGCAGCCCTCTAGCCTCAGTAGTTTTTTTAGATCTGAGGGTGGACAGACGGACGGACAGACAAGGCCGGCAAAATATCTTTTACAGAAAACTAAAAATACATAAAAGTTTTGAAATAATTTGAATGTTTGACAAATCCCTTTCAATTATGGTGACAAGGTTAGCACCAAAGGACACACTAAGTCTTACTACCAAACGGACTGACAAAGTGAAAGAAAACAAAAAAATCAAATTTTAAAAATATTCATTTTTCTTTGGTATGCAAATACCGAGCCTTTCACGTAGGGTAAAACTATATCATCTGAACCCTAAAATACCAGGCGAAGGCTTGTACCCCCATGGGAACAAATGGTGCATTCCACAAAAAACGAATTCGGTACCAGCTGTCAACATCGTGTCCTGGAAATAACAAATAATGTTCCGTTAGAGAGAGAGAGAGAGAGAGAGAGAGAAGAGAGAGAGAGAGAGAGAGATCGAGAGAGAGAGAGAGAGAGAGACTGAGAGAGAGAGAGACTGAAAAAAAAAAAAAAAATAAATGGAAAAAAAGGCAAGCATGCAGAGAGAGAGAGAGATTGCAAATGAAAAAAAACAAGCACGAGCAAAAAGCCAGCATCAAATCAAGCAAGCAAGCAGGTAGGGAAGCAATCAACCTAAAAGGTGTTAAAGCATATTTCTGACTCGGCAGTATGGCAACGAGAGAGAGAGAGAGAGAGAGAGAGAGAGAGAGAGAGAGAGAGAGAGAGAGAGAGAGAGTCTATTATACAATAAATTTCAAAAGAGAAGTGCACACTTTTGCATTTCCTTTTCCAAGCCAGAGAGAGAGAGAGAAGAGAGCAGACTGAGAGAGAGAGACGAGAGAGAGAGAGAGAGAGAGAGAGAGAGAGAGTGGAGTCTATTACACAATAAATTTTAAAAGAGAAGTGCTCACTTTTGCTTTCTCTCTCTCTCTCTCTCTCTCTCTCTCTCTCTCTCTCTCTAGAGAGAGAGAGAGAGAGAGAGAGAGAGAGAGGTGCCCAATATTTTTTTTAAGTTGACAAGCAACCCAGCTGTTTTTATTGGGTGATTACAAGACTCCCACCACAATTTCGGAAATTGTCAAGCAAGGCACCCGTGCAACACCCCCCCCCCCTCCCCCCAAAAGCTTTGCATAACCTACATAAACGATTCACATATATCGAAATTGTAAACTCTGGTATTTATCGATAATTTATTAACATTCATCAAACTTCCACATTACAAATCTTCTTTAATGTGAAAGTTTGATATATGTTAATAATTTCACGCTAAATATCTGAATATTAATCTATTTTAATTTCAAACAAGTAAAAAATGAGCAGAAGTTTCTTTGGCTCAATCGAGTTTTCTGTACATCGTATAATTACGGCCATCAAACAGCTCTCATTCTATGATCCCAGTGTGTAATGCTGTAGGAGGAGCGACCCATGAAACTTTAATCACGGCCCGGTGGTGGCCTGGCCTAAATCGCTGCCAGGCACACGAACATGGTTAACTTTAACCTTAGATAAAAGAAAAACTACTGAGGCTAGAGGGCTGCAATTTGGTATGTTTGATGATTGGAGGGTGGATGATCAACGTACGAATTTGCAGCCCTCTAGCCTCAGTTGATTTTAAGATCTGCGGCCGGACAGAAAAATGCGGACGGACAGACAAAGCTGGCACAATAGTTTCTTTTCAGGAAGCATAATGAGTAAACCTAGCAACAACAATACTATAGTAGATTCACATCAATCATGCATGAGAGGTGGAACATACATCCTGCCAATGTGAACTCTCTCGAGAGAGACAGAGTTTTTCCAACCCTGTGATTGGCTTATCAACAGCCAATCAGGAGTGTCATAAGGGACTGGCCTAGACAACAGATGCACGGTTGATGTGAATCTACTTTAGCATCTGTGTGTGATCTGATCATGCATTCATAATCAGCTGTTCATTTCTATAACTTGACCAGAAGCCTTGCTGCGGTCACTCAAGGCGTTTTTAACCGCGCGGTTGATTGTTCAATGTTAGCTTATGTAATCGTTCACATATTAACCGCGGCGTATTGAGGCGGCTTCCAATATGCTTTTAACCGCGCGGTGAGATACGCATGAAATCGTTCACATGTAACCGCAGCTTATTAAGGCGGTTTCCAAAACGCTTTTAACCGCGCGGTGAGATACGCATGGAATCGTTCACATGTAACCACGGCGTATTGAGGCGATTACCAATACGCCGCGGAATCCATAAGCTAACATTGCACAATCCATAGCGCGTATCTCACCGCGCGGTTAAAAACGCCCTGTGTGAACGCAGCTAGACATTACCGCGCGTTAGCGCCGTGGTCAAAAACGTTTCGCGTGAACGATTACAGCGTTAAACGAGCGTTGGCCACGGCGGTTAAAAACGTCCTGTGTGAACCTAGCAGCATCATCTCTCCAGCAGACCTAGGTCTGAAAAAGAGTAAGTTCCTCCCCACTTCCTCGGAAGCAACAGGTTGGAGATCGCTGTGGAGATCGCTGGAGTAATAAAAAAAAAAGAAAAAAAAAATGGTAAGGGTACTTTTCTCTAGAGAATTATTCATAGGCGATTTCCGAGTGAATATCAGCACGCAATCACGTGAGCACTGAAAATATAGTAGATTTCGGCCTCACGTCGGGATCGAACCCAGGGTTCTTCAGGAAAGAGCAGGGGTGCTACCAAATGACCGTTATTTGGCCTTTTATAGCCAGTTGGTAGTTGCCTTGTTTTCAAATCGAGATTCCTGGGTTCGATCTCAATGTAGGGTCGAAATGTCTCTCTCTCTCTCTCTCTCTCTCTCTCTCTCTCTCTCTCAATAAAACTTAGATTCCTAATTTAACTCAATTTTGAAATCTAGAGGAGAGGAACAACTTCATCCTTTTATCCGGTAGAAGCTTCAAGGACAAAAGAACAAGGAGGGGCTACGAACAAAGACTAGGTGGGAAAACATAAGCGGGAAACGAATTCTAAAGCTTCGTTTTATTGAATCTATTTTCAGTTTCAAAATGAATTAATTGTTACAATTTATTTTTTTCTCTTTTTAACTAATACCGTTCCTACGTAAACAATAAAAACATTACACTGTCTAATCCTCTTGCCAGAGCAATTTCTCTTTTATTCATTTTTCATTAAGCGTCGTCATTCAACATTCAAGAGCACATTTTATTCATTAAATCAATTTTAATCGGTATCGCGCGCGCGTGTGCGCCGTCTAGATCAATCTCCCTCCTGAGATCAATCGTTGAATTGCTTATATATATTTCTCTCTCTCTCTCTCTCTCTCTCTCTCTCTCTCTCTCTCTCTCATCATTCATTCATAGCGTTCACACAAGGCAACGTTCATTTACACATTTTATTTATACAACATCACCTTTTATTAAATTGTCTACATCCCACATGCGATAGAATCAATCTCCCCCATTATAAATCGCTGAATTATTTATCTCTCTCTCTCTCTCTCTCTCTCTCTCTCTCTCTCTCTCTCTCTCTCTCTCATTTATAGATTTTATTCATCCATTATCACCTTCTACAAAACTGCGCTAGAGTCAATCTCTTCCTGCCAGAAACCGCTCAATCATTCATACTTCTCTCTCTCTCTCTCTCTCTCTCTCTCTCTCTCTCTCTCTCTCTCTCTCCCAACCCCTTTTCCAAAATGCATGAATGGCCATCTTCCTAATTATTCATTCCCTGTCAGGCCAAGCCGACGACCCGGCTGTCATCGCGTCTTGTTGCTTCATTAAAAGAACAAAACCATCGACGGAGATAAAATGAAGGAGAGAGAGAGAGAGAGAGAGAGAGAGAGAGAGAGAGAGAGAGAGAGAGAGAGACTGGCATTTTCATTTTCCCGTCCTATTATTTACCCGGCTGAAAGAAGGGAAATAAGTGCCAAGTGTTAGATGAACATTTTTTTTTCTTCCTCCGAATTCTAAATTTAATAATAAGGGAGCCAGCAGACGTACTTGTAGGGAATACGAAGACGCGAGACATACGCTACGGATATAAACTACGCATATACGCATACTGGATAGATTTACGGCCTGAAAAGTTAAAAATTAATTATTCTGCGTATGTCCTGTTAACGGTAGAGAGAGAGAGAGAGAGAGAGAGAGAGAGAGAGAGAGAGAGAGAGAGAGAGAGAGAGAGAATAACTTATAAACTGTTCTAGCCCGGAGAGTTGAAGATTACCTCGTCGATGCCTACCGTTTCGTGTGTATATATATATAATATATATATATATATATATATATATATATATATATATATATATATATATATATAGAGAGAGAGAGAGAGGAGAGAAGAGAGAGAAGAGAGACGAGATGAGAGAGAGAGAGACTTATAAACTGTTCTAGCCCGGAGAGTCGAAGATTACCTCGTCGAGGCCTTCCCGTTTTAATGGAATATTTTAATTACTCGCGTTTCCCTGACCTCGGACGGACGCATGATCAAAAATTGCATATCGACCAATCAATCAATCAATTGCTTCCGTAGTTGGACTGCGAGCAATATTTTCATCGTTCAATTTATCTGTCAAATATATTGATGAATAACAGCAGATGGTCTCGGTAACTCTCGCTGTAAAATTACAATATTCTTTTTCAGTACAATATGTTTACTTACTTCTATCGATTTGCCTTTATCAAATAAAATAAAATTCTAGCTTCACATAACACGTCATAAGGAAAGACGCCCAGTGAATACGAGACATACGTAAGTTACGCAAAGTCACAGAAGGAAAATATCTCTAGTTTAGTGACGGGTGATAACAAGTTTGGAAACACAAAAGGAAGATAGAATTCCTGAATTGAGAAGTTCAAAGGTACCTACTACGAATTACTGATACAATTCAGATGCGCACAGTATTCCAAATTTAATCAAACTCTCTAAGACACAGAGACATACCTCGAAAAAAATTATGACCCCATACATTCCTGAATTTGGAGGTTCCATAGAAATACAAATTCAAGATACAAATTAGATGGTTTAAATAAATGAAGAGTAACAATATAATCAAAAATGAATAATTATGACCCTATACATTCGTCAATTTGGATGTTCCATGGAACTACGAATTGAAGATTCAAAGAGTAACAATTAAAAATGAATAATATTTACACTCTTCAACACCGCGAGACCTACCTCGCAAAAATTATAACCCGAAACATTCCTGAATTTGGATGTTCCATGGAATTACGAATTGAAGATTCAAATTACATGATTTAAACAATCAAAGAGTAACAATTAAAAATGAATATTTACACTCTTCAGCACCGAGAGACCTAACTCGCAAAAATTATAACCCCATACATTCCTGAATTTGGACGTTCCATGGAACTACGAATTGAAGATACAAATTAGACGATTTAAACAATCAAAGAGTAACAATTAAAAATGAATAATATTTACACTCTTCAGCACCGAGAGACCTACCTCGCAAAAATTATAACCCTATACATTCCTGAATTTAGATGTTCCATGGAACTACAAATTGAAAAATTAGAAGGTTTAAACAATCAGAGAGTAACAACATAATTAAAAATGAATAATACTACACTCTTCAACACTATGAGACCTACCTCGCAAAAATAATAACCCATACATTCTGAATTTGGAGTCCATGGAAACTACAAATGAAGAATTAGACGGTTTAAACAATCAGAGAGTAACGACATAATTAAAAATGAATAATACTACACTCTTCAACACTATGAGACCTACCTCGCAAAAATTATAACCCCATACATTCCTGAATTTGGATGTTCCATGGAACTACAAATTGAAGAATTAGATGGTTTAAACAATCAAAGAGAGTAACAACATAATTAAAAATGAATAATACTACACTCTTCAACGCTATGAGACCTACCTCGCAAAAATTATAACCCCATACATTCCTGAATTTGGATGTTCCATGGAACTACAAACTGAAGAATTAGATGGTTTAAACAATCAGAGAGTAACAACATAATTAAAAATGAATAATACTACACTCTTCAACACTATGAGACCTACCTCGCAAAAATGATGACCCCAAATAGCGAGTTGTTCTTCCCTTCTCACGCTGCCGACCAACGTTGTTGTTGTTGTTGCAGCTCTCGGCATGGCTAGGCTACGCCAATTCCCAGCAGGTACTCACTCTCTCTCTCTCTCTCTCTCTCTCTCTCTCTCTCTCTCTCTCTCACCACTCGCACCACACAAACGCAGGCCTACGCACGCAACCTCGGCCAACTCCGGAGTGAGGCAGCTTTTAATTTCCGTGGAAAACCAACGAAGCCACGACAGAAATCAAACCGCCGCGGCTGCGTCCCTGCGCGCTTGCAGTATTCATCTATGGACCATCTAGGAAAAGGTGTGATTTGGATACCTCTCTCTCTCTCTCTCTCTCTCTCTCTCTCTCTCTCTCTCTCTCTCTTCCTGTGTAGAGGTGATGGAAGAGGGGTTCTGGTAAGCAACAGGGTTTGATATTTGTTTTGGTGAATTTCTCTCTCTCTCTCTCTCTCTCTCTCTCTCTCTCTCTCTCTCTCTCTCTGTAGGGATCTACACTTACTAACATTAAGTACATTTTCATGTCAAAATCTCATTCTTTTTCTCCAAATCATTTTGAGGTAAGCTCTGTGTGTATGTGTGTGTGTGTGTATGTGTGTGTGTGGCTCTTCACTTACTAACATCAACTATATTTTCACGTCAAAATCTCATTATTTTTCTCCAGATCATTTTGAGGTAAGCTCCTCCTCCTCTCTCTCTCTTCTCTCTCTCTCTCTCTCTCTCTCTCTCTCTCTCTCTCTGTATGAATCATTCAGAAGGTGATCTGTCGCGACCCCTCCGACACAGGGCTTACTGGAACTCGACTCAATGTTACGTTCCCCCATTCAGTGCAGACTCGTACACGAAACTCGTATCTCGCGTCCGCCCGTAACGTAACGCATTAATTAATCGTATCAAATCCACCCCCCAACCCCCTTCTCTCTCTCTCTCTCTCTCTCTCTCTCTCTCTCTCTCTCTCTCTCTCTTCCAAATCCCTCGGCCATGATAGCGCTATTCGAACTGTCAAAACAACGATACATTTTCCATGTAGGGAATACGAGTGACGGAGGGTGAGAAATGCTATATCCCAATACTATGTCATTGTAGTATGTCCGTAGTGCCTGCCAGTATGATGAAAGCGAGTATGATGCAATAGAGTACTATGAATGGTGCGCGACAGGTTCCAGGATATAATGACAAAAGAGGTGATTGGAGTCATCCAAACTATTGACACTTTTACGGTTATGGATTGGGGGAGCGGGAAAATCATCATGAATATTGCATAAATAAATGGAACATCGGCTTGTTAGAGAAATCCAAAGTCTTCCGGTACGTGCATGAAATGAAAAACTTGAGATATTCAGATTTGAAGAAATCTATATATAAGGATATTTTAACAATTTGGTAAATTCGAAATAAAGACATTTCAAAATTCGATATTGCACAGATAAATGGAACTTCGGCTTGTTAGAGAAAAGCAAAGTCTTCCGATACGTGCATGAAATGAAGAACTTAAGATATTCAGATTTGAAGAAATCTATCAATAAGGAAATCTTAAAAATTTGGTTAATTCGAAATAACTACATGTCAAAATCCCAAAGGGAACACAGAAGTAAGTAACGCGTAATGTACAATAGTAGTACTCTAGCACATTATCACCTCACAGGTACGGAAAATAAAGTTATGGAAAGGAATGCGTAATACAATAGAAGTACACTAGAACCAGTAAACAATTATGAGAATGAGAGATGTGAGAGGCATAAGATAGAATTGAAAAAAAAAGTAAGCAACGCGTAAAACATAGACGTACACTAGAACCACTAAGAAATTATTAGAGTGAGAGAAGAAGCGAGAGGCATAAGATAAAATTGAAAAAAAAGAAGAGGGTAGCAATGCGTAATACAATAACTGTATTCTAGCACTACTAAACAATTATGAGAATGAGAGAAGAATTGAGAGACGTAAGATAAAATTGAAAAAAAAAGAGGGTAACAATGCGTAATACAATAGTGTTACTCTAGAACCACTTAACAATTATGAGAATGAGAGAAGTGAAAGGCATAAGATAAAATTGAAAAAAAAGTAGAGGTAAGCAATGCGTAATACGATAGTAGTACTCTAAATGGTGAGAGGCGTAAAATAAAATTGTTAAAAAAGAATAAATAAAATCCTCAATCGAAAAAAATAGAGGTAAGCAATGCGTAATACGATAGTAGTACTCTAAAGGCTTAAAATAAAATTGTTCAAGATTACTTAAAAAAAAAAAAAAAAAAAAAAAAAAAAAAAAAAAAAAAAAAAAAAAAAAAAAAAAAAAAAAAAAAAAAAAAAAAAAGGTCCGACCTCCGACAAGCCACAATCGTGAATATTTGAGAACACCCTCCATAATGGATGCGCGGTTTCGCGTACGACCCGGGCGAGCGGTCGGAAGACACCTGAATTAAATCCACGGGACAGGTCCGATCAATTATATAACGGGATAGGAGCGGGGGGAGGAGATGGGAGGGAGAGTGGGTGGGTGGGTAGGTGGGGGGAGATGGGAGAGGTGAAAGTTTGGCCGCGTCTTGGAAAAGTCGAAAGTGAAGGAATTTGGTGAAGAAACGAAAATATATTTGCTCTCTCTCTCTCTCTCTCTCTCTCTCTCTCTCTCTCTCTCGCTCTCTCTCTCTCTCTCTCAATAATGTACATTAATATACGCGTGATATACTGTACAGTGTGTGTGTGTGTAGTATGTATGTATGTATATATGTATATATATATATATATATATATATATATATACATATATACATATATATATATCATAAATGTGTATACACTATGTAAACCCTGTAAACACACACACACACACACATATATACATATATACATTTATAAACGCCAATCTGTGCGCAGACTCAAACAGATTATACTATCAAGACACAAGCGCTTACGAGAAAACTCAGCAAGAATCATTGTTCGTAGTTGCTTGTAGCCGCCTCTTCAATATGTTATTGTCTCTCTCTCTCTCTCTCTCTCTCTCTCTCTCTCTCTCTCTCTCTCTCTCTCTCTCTCTCTCACGGGAGCAACTGAGCGGAAACCGATACTGCAAACAAAGAGATTTCGTCGAAGTTGAAGCTAGAGAGAGAGAGAGAGAGAGAGAGAGAGAGAGAGAGAGAGAGAGAGAGAGAGAGAGATGCTTGCTTGCGATGATGGCGAAATTTGGAGTGTGTTGAGTAAACAATCTACTTCGGCGTACTTCATACTCATAAGTATTATAATTACCAATACATAAATGAGATAATGATTATAAATATAATTACCACTGTAATTATTACAATAATTCACTGTAATCATTATAACTACCATCGTCATAATTATTACTATCATGGTAATTATTATAATCTTCATAAAACGACGAGAGAGAGAGAGAGAGAGAGAGAGAGAGAGAGAGAGAGAGAAGAGAGAGAGATTCCTCCAAGCAAAGATAGCGAAATCTGGAGTATGATAACTTATTATCATATACGCAACCTCGTGCGTATATACACGACAAGAGAGAGAGAGAGAGAGAGAGAGAGAGAGAGAGAGAGAGAGAGAGAGAGAGAGAGAGAGAGAGAGAGAATAACACAGACAGGCAGCTCTTCATAATGAATGATATACACAAGTTTTCACTTACAAGTCCTCAAATAATCAAGCGCACAAAAGAACTCTTTGGAAGCCCTTGCTCAAATTGTAACTCGATCTTAACGTATGATCATTCTTGGCACTACGCTCAAGACTCTCCCTCATTTGCGAACTGACCGGACGAGATAGAGCTCGTTACTTTACAACGCAAACAAAAACGTTCGCCTTTCGGACGATGAACGCGACTACTATATAGTACAGGCTGGCTGAAAGTGGATCTGATAAGAGATGGGTGGGGTTGTACCAAGTACTCCCTAAGACTACACACGTTGATGATTGCTGGGATGGGGGTTGCGAATTCTTTTCTCCTCGATTTTATTCTTAATTTTATTTTCATGCTTGTTTATATGGTAGGTGGGTATAATGCTAGATTTCAAATTGGATTATAAAATTTAAGTCCAAGCGCTGGGGCACTGTGAGGTCATTCAGCGTTGAAAGGGAAATGAGGTGTAAAGATGGTTTAAAGGCTGTAACAGGAGGGAAACATCGCAATTGTTAGAAGATCAAAGAGACTACGAACGGAGGTACAGTAAGAATATGACAAGGAATGGATTGGAATATAAAATTTATGCCAAAAAGGTTTGAAAGGTGTAACTATGAAACAACTGTTAGGAGAGGGTGGAAAGCATGATGAGAGAAAGAGAATATCTACGGAGGTTCAGTAAAAGGAATGAAAGGGGTTACAGCTAGGGGCCGAAGAAACGCTTCGAAGAACCTTAGGTAATGCCTACAGTGCAAAGCGTGAGGTGCACTGGTAGCACTATCCCCCTACGGAAACCAGATTAACTTGAACCAAAGATTTAGGAAATAACTTGCGTGTATGTATACCATAAAGGGTGTCCATAAAGTCCCAGTACCATTACAAGTATTTATTGCTCAGAAACCATATAACATAGAGTAATGCATTTTTTTTTAGAATGAAGTGCTCTGAATGTAAACTTGATGAAATGTAGAACATTGTACAAAAAAATGCATTACTCTGTGTTATGTGACTTCTGAGCGATAAATACTTGTAATGGTACTGGGACTTTATGGACAACCTGTATTATTCACGAAAACATCACTTCCCAATTACGTATTTATTATTTAGTTCTCTGAAATCCACTCAGTTTACAGATCGAGCTAAGGTCAGGGCTAACTCGGTTTGTTTATACTAAAACACATGTAAAGGGAGATCCAACTCTTCTCCCCCCCCCCCCCCCCCCCCCCCCCCCCCCCCCCCCCCCTACACACACAAAACAAATACTTTTCCGTCTAAGTGAAGAATATGTTCTGTACTCATCAATTATTGAAATGACACGGAATACGCATCAACACATTAAATACTAATTAATGTGTGACAAAACGCGCGCCACACACACACACAGAGAGAGAGAGAGAGAGAGAGAGAGAGAGAGAGAGAGAGAGAGAGAGAGAGAGAGAGACTCTCCCAAAGAGCGCGCCCGTATTTGCATAAAGCTAACAAACAGAAATACGTAAAAAATGCATAAAAACTAATCACTGCAAATAAAGGGGAGATTATAATTTAATAGTTTTTTTTTTCAAAATTAGGCTTCATCCAGTAACACTATAATCCCATTACTCAAACGAAAGGCTGCAATCAACGCTAAGGGATGGAGGGAGGGGGGGGGGCGTCC
This sequence comes from Macrobrachium nipponense, assembly GCF_015104395.2. NCBI lineage: Eukaryota > Metazoa > Arthropoda > Malacostraca > Decapoda > Palaemonidae > Macrobrachium > Macrobrachium nipponense. Next base: position 60,461,495 of record NC_061094.1, read on the forward strand.
TTCCCAGAGAGAGAGAGAGAGAGAGAGAGAGAGAGAGAGAGAGAGAGAGAGAGAGAGAGAGAGAGAGAGAGAGAGAGAGAATAAAAACAATAAATGAAAGGCACTGAGCAGATTAGCATTTCAAAGATAAATAATACTTACTGAGAGAGAGAGAGAGAGAGAGAGAGAGAGAGAGAGAGAGAGAGAGAGAGAGAGACTAAATACCCCCACTTATCTCGGATTACAACAGTTAAAAAAGCTCATTATTTCGTCACATTCGTTTCAGAAAAAAAAAAAAAAAAAACGAAATGGCCTATGCCTGTACGGTAGGAGACGTGATTTAGTCTGGTTCAGCAATTCGGCCCTGTGCTTTTATCCAATTTCTATAGAGCCATTTCTCGTCACGAGCTGAAGAGGTATAATGGCATTCACTCTCATACACACACACACACACACTTATATATATATATATATATAGATATATATATATATATATATACATATATATATATATATATATATATATATATATGTGTGTGTGTGTGTGTGTGTGTTTGTGTGTATGTATGTATGTATGTATATAATATATATATATATAATATTATATATATATATATATATATATATATATATATATATATATAGCAAAGTTAAACACTGTACCCGTGTACTAGAATATTATTGACTGTTTTATTAAAGCTTTCGGAGTGTACATTCTCTCCCACTTCCAGAAAGAGAAATAAAGAAAAATAAATAAAACTTTCAATTATTTCCAAATTTAGTGGGCTTCCTACAACATATATATATAACTATATATAACTATATATATATATATATATATATTATATATATATATATATATATATATATATGTGTGTGTGTGTGTGTGTGTGTGTGTGTGTGTGTGTGTGTGTGTGTGTGTGTGTATAAATTGAACGACAATAAATACAAATAAAAAAATTTCAAATAAACTACAACTCAACCTACTTTCTTTTATAATAATCAGAATAACAAGCAGCTTCTCTAGGAAACCGTTTTATTTCAGTCTTTTTGTGTCAATAAAAGAGTAAAATAAATAACTATATACAAGACTTCACACAATAAACGACAATAAATTCAAAAACCTACTTTTTTCATAATAATCCGAATAACATTTTATTTCATAATAATCAGAATAACAAGCAGCTTCTCCCGGAAACCGCTCTATTTCAGTCTATTGTGTCAATAAAGAAGAATAAATAACTACAAGACTTCCCTTCACACAATAAACGACAATAAATTCAAACACCTACTTTTTTTCATAATAATCAGATATTGAAAATTTTTTTTCATAATAATCACAATGAAATTTTTTTTCATAATAATCCCAATGAAATTTTTTTTCATAATAATCAGAATGAAAATTTTTTTTCATAATAATCAGAATAATAAGCAGCTTCTCCCGGAAATCGTTCTATTTCAGTCTATTGTGTCAATAAAGAAGAATAAATAGCTACACGACTTCCCTTCACACAATATGAAATTGATGACAAACAAACACAACTTTACAGTCCCTAGCCATATCTTATTGATGGAGTACAACTTGGATCGAAAGGTGTCTTGTAGTGGAGATATTTTTATCCGAGCACCTCCCTCGTATTTCACCTGAAAACAACCCCGGCTGAGAGACCTTACCTTACCTTACAGACCTTACATCTTGTTCGGGTTGCCCCAGGTCCCTCAGTGTGAGGCACCTCTAATGTCTACCAGAGAGTTGCTAGTACATCTTCCGGTATATTTTGCATCTTCCAATCTTGGATGGTCTGGGATGCAGTTTAGATATTTGTCGAGCTATTCTTAAACACATCTACGCTCACTCTGATATATTCTCAGATGAGCTGGCAACGCATTGAATAGACGCTGCATTATCTCGATGCTGGTGCGTAGTGGATTAATGTCCTGTGTGCTTTCCTTATTTTCCTGGTATATTTTTGGGCACTATTAATCTACCTCTGCTTGCTCTTTCTGATATTTTAGTTCCATGATATTTTCTGCTATTCCTTCTATCTGTTTCCATGCCTGAATTATCATGTAGCGTTCTCTTCTCCTTTCCAGACTATATAATTTTAAGAATTGTAGTCTTTCCCAGTAGTCTAGGTCCTTAACTTCTTCTATTCTAGCTGTAAAGGACCTTTGTACACTCTCTATTTGTGCAATATCCTTTTGATAGTGTGGGTACCATATCATATTGCAATATTCAAGTGGACTACGAACATATGTTTTATAAAGCATAAATCATGTGTTCAGCTTTTCTTGTTTTGAATGGTGCCGTAACAACATTCCCATTTTTGCTTTACATTTGCAAACAGAGTTGCTATTTGATCATTGCATAACATGTTCCTATTCATCATCACACCAAGGTCTTTAACTGCTTCCTTATTTGTGATGGCTCATTATTAGGTCCCTTATATGCATATAGCTTCTTTCTCTGTCTCCATAATTTATTGATTCAAATTTATCAGAGTTAAATACCATCCTATTTACCTCTGCCCAATCATATACTTTGTTAAGGTCTCTTTGTAGAGCGTTCCTATCTTCATCACAAGTAATTTCCTCTTACTTATCTTGTGTCATCTGCGAAACTACTCACTACCGAATCCTTAAACATTATTGTCTATGTCTTCAATCATAATAACAAACAGTATTGCAGCTAACACCGTACCTTGCGGCACACCGGATATTACCTTGGCTTCATCCGATTTCTCGTCGTTTGCAATAACTATCTGTTTTCTGTGTGAAAAATTCTTTTAACCATCTTCCTACTTTATCCACGATATTGTGTTTTCTAATTTTCTTCGCTAATATATTATGGTCTACTTTATCAAAGCTTTTGCAAAGTCTAAATAAACCACATCTGTTCATTTCCGCTTTTCATATTTTTGAATATGTTTTTCACGGTGGACTAACAGTGGGCTGTGTACTTTTTCCGGGTACGAAACCATGTTGTCCTTTATTAAACAAATTATTTTTATTAAATGTTTCATAATATTTTTTCTTCATTACCCTTTCATACACTTTCATTATATGTGATGTTAGACTCACAGGCCTATAATTACTTGCCTCTAGTCTTGATCCACTTTTGAAAGTAGGGGTAATATACGCTAATTTGTGCTCATCATATATCTTGCCTGTATCTACACTTTGTCTTAATAATATTGCAAGTGGCTTTGCGATAGAATGAACTACTTTCTTAACAAAATAGCAGGAATTCCATCAGGCCCTGCAGCAGCTCCATTTTTAATTTCATTAATAGCCTGCACAATATCAGCTTCATTAATATCTATGTCAGCTAAAATATTCATATTTTTTCATCCCTCCCGTACTTCTATATCATTTTTAATCTTCATTATCTATTCTAGGGGTTTTTTTCTGGGGAATTCTCTCTTATATCGTTCTGCAGTATGTTGCAAAATTTCCTTTTTTTTTCATTCGTTAATCTTCCCTTCAATTCATAGAGGGCCTATTTCTATTCCTTTCTTTCTTTTATTCATCTTCTTCGCATATGAGTATAATAGTTTGGGTTTTGCTTGATATTTAATAGGGTTTTTTTCTTCCAAGTCCCGTTTTTTCATTTTCTTTTGATGTATAATCTTTTTTTTTTCTGCATTTTCTATCTTAATTTTTAGTTCTATAACTTTCCATGCATTTTCTTTTTTTCTTTTGCAAGACCTTTTTTTTTCCACTTTCTGATTTTCTGGAAACAAAGATTCTTCTGTCTCTTGGTTATGCATGAATGATGTTTACTTTTCTTCTTCGGTATATATTTTTTTCCACTATTTATCTCAATATTTTATATAATATTCTCCCGTATTTACCCTATGTCATCACTTACGAAAATGTTATCCCAATCTTGGTTTAAATTCTTCATTAATTCTGACCATTTTATATTTTTTACTGTAGAAGTTGTATTTTCCATATCTTCCACTTTGTTTTTTCATTTCTGCTTATATCTATTTTTCACTGCTTTGGAATGAACTGTTAATTCTAGACATTATGGTCTGAAATACTCGCATTTATAAACTATTATTTCTTTAACATAATTCATCTCGTTCACAAATACTAGGTCTAAAGTATTTCCTTTCTTTTGTTGGCAGGTGATTATTGTTGAATGTTGTATTCGAGTAGCATATCTAATAGCTTTTCAAATTGCCTCTTATGCTTCTGCACTACTATTACTCTCTTTTTTATATGTAAAGTACAAACCACAATCTCTATTCGTTCTTTTTTTCCATTCTACGAAAGGAAAGTTGAAAAGTCACCAGATAGGAGGGAATAGTCCAGTCCTTGTGATTTCTACATATATCATCCAATTTTTCAATTATTAAAGTCAAAACTCTTTAGTATTAGGAGGTATATATTACTATGTTCATCAATTTTCAGATTCAAATTCTACCGCGATTAGTTCACATTCTGAGTTACTATATTTTCTCATATCCTTTTTCCTGTTTTTTGTTTCTCTTTCCCATATATGCGGTTCCCCCTGATTCCTAGTTTTTCTATCTGATCCTTTATAAGTTTGGAACCCTTATTTGATCATCATTCCCAGTCTCTTGGGAATACCAGGTTTCACTTATATCATTATATCTTATTTTCTTTTCATTTTGGGGTAGTCTTCTAAGTACTCTATTTTTCTTTTTCACTTTTGAGTTACTCGTAACTAAACCCTGCGCATTCATCACTATGATGTTTGCGGGTGTTTCTCCTTCATTTAATACTGATAGTAATAAGGATTTTCCCATGTCTCTTTCCTGTTTCTGGTATGTTGTTCTTTTTTCATTTCCAGAAATTCCTGACATTTAAAAAATCCACCTTTCCATAATATTTGATCTTCCTTCATCATAATTATTCATTTTGTTTTGTGTTCCTGAATCTGCAATTTTCTCCGTTTCTGCAATATCCTCTTGCATAATAAATACAGTATTATCTCTTGAGTAGAATTTCGGAGCTGATGCTTTGAAAATTCTTTTGCTGGACACCTCTGATATATCATTGGTGGTTTGCAGTTTTCTCTTTACCTGATATTTTTCTTGATTTCTCTCTATTTGTTTCTTTCTTATTTTGGATTTTATTACTTGGTGGTTATTTATTTGATTATGATTCATGGCTACAGGGTGCATATATTTGCATTTTTGTCGAAACTTACATCCTTTTCCTTCTTTGAGTTTTTTACATATTTTTGGATGCAGATCTCTGCAATCATCCCCATATCCATCTAAGTATGCACATTTAACCATCCATATTTCATAGTTTTGACATATCTTAGGAGTTTGTAGTAACCAAAATCTTTCTCCAAATATGCAATTCCTCTTTTCAAAAGGTTGCAGATTTTGTCTTTCTTGTCTATTTTTTCCTCTTTCCCGTCATTGTATAGATCTGGGTAGAGCCTCTTCGGGATTGATTTCTGTTGTCATATCGTAAGTTTATTTATTCGTAGGTATGTTGACTTTTTATTGCCTCATATGTAGTATCAATGAGTATCTCTGCATCCATACTTTTATCTTTGTTCTTTGTGTTTTCCTTTATATTTTTTTTAGTCATTTCATTTTTGTTTTTTACTTCTCTTCCGTTTTCCTCTTCTTCTTTTTCTTCTTCTTCTTCCTCTTCCTATTCTCTTCATCCTCAACTATTTGTACATTCACTCTTTGATTTAATAACTTGTCTATCCATGGATAGACATGTTGAAACAAAAAAATTCTTGTATCCTTCTCAAATCTTGTTTATTACCTCAGCACATGTGGATGGGTCGGAATGTTGCATGCAGCACATTTTATGATTAGGTTTTGTGGATTGACTATGCTATACCAAACCTTACACAGTTTGCATGCTTTTGGCATTCTTTTTCCTAATGCCAATCAATTTAGTTATATTCACAAGATTCACCTATTCATTTTCTTTGTCGGAATATGTTGGTTTATGTATATTTCTTTATGAGTCTCTTGACCACTTGGATTTTATTTTTATTGGGCGAACTTCTTCAATTATTTTCAAGATGTTTTCATTAGATTTGTTCCAGTTTGAAGGATATATCCTTCTAAATATATCTATGAATGCTTTTGTATCTTTTTGGTTAGGACTTGTTTGCTGCTTTCATAGATGAGAAATGCCAGTTCCTTCCTGCTACCTCATCGTATGCGAATCTGCTAACAAAGCACGCCAAATTACGCCACCCGTTTTCCCGCAGTTGGAACTTACTGCCATCTTGTTCTGATTTATAGTATTAAACTTGATAAAAAACTAACTTAGAAGAACGCTTTATCCTACTATTTTCACACTAATCTTATCACCGATAGTTCACGAACACTTCTAGATTATTTCTCAAATCAAATTCTTTAGTCGTAGGTAAACTTGTGATATATGTTGATTATTGAGACTTGCACGCGGGTACGTCTCACCAAGCAAGTATGGCTACTACGAGAGAGAGAGAGAGAGAGAGAGAGCAATGAACCGAAAAGTAGAAACGCAGAGATGCACGCTGAAGGGGACAAAAGAGGAGAGTTGAAGAGAGAGAGAGAGGGGGGAGAGAGAGACGAGAGAGAGAGAGAGAGAGAGAGAGGACGAGAGGGAGAGAGAGAGAGGGGTTAAAAAGCAGAGATGCAGTCGAACGAAAAAAAAAAAAAAAAAAAAAAAAAAAAAAAAGGGGGAAAAAAAAAAAAAAAGTTAAAAACAACTGAGGAGAGAGAAGAGAGAGAGAGAGAGAGAACAATGAACGAAAGGCACAACCAGAGATGCCAAATCTAAAGAAAAAAAAAAGGGGGTTTTTTTTTTTTTAAAACAACCACTCCGGATGAGAGAGAGAGAGAGAGAGAGAGAGAGAGAGAGAGAATAAACCCAAAAGGAATAATGAGAGCAGGGGCAGGGCAGAGATGCATTTAAAAGAAAAATGGCTTAAAACACAAAATAAAAAAAGTATAAAAAAGAAGGGGAAGAGTTAGGAATAACGACATGGGGGAGGGAATGAGTGGGGAATAATGGGGGGTGGGGGGGGGTAAAGGAAGGGGGGAAAGGGATAGGGGAGGGGGGGAAGACAGGTGACTACCGCAATCTGGCTCGACATCCAGTGTCAAATATTCAACACCTCTTCATTAGACTTGTCCACAGGTATGGCTCCCCTGGGGCACACCTCCAACATATCCATGCGACTCCCAACACACTCCTGCTCTCTCTCTCTCTCTCTCTCTCTCTCTCTCTCTCTCTCTCTCTCTCTCTCTCACACACACACACACGCACACACACACGGTGTGGTTGTGTAACCCTTTTTTTCTTTACTCTGCATCTCTGTTCTGTACCTTTTATTCTCTCTCTCTCTCTCTCTCACACACACACACACACACAGTGTGGTTGTGTAACCCATTTTTTTATTCTTTACTCTGCATCTCTGTTCTGTACCTTTTATTCACTCTCTCTCTCTCTCTCTCTCTCTCTCTCTCTCTCTCTCTCTCTCTCTCTCATTGCCCTACACACCTTTTACGAAGCAACTTGACCGTAGGCTCACATAAACGTAGTATCTACATAATTATATGTGCGTTTGTGTGTGTGTGTGTCTGTTTGAGAGAGAGAGAGAGAGAGAGAGAGAGAGAGAGAGAGAGAGAGAGAGAGAGAGAGAGCTATTACACTGTAATGATCAGCCAACATTACAGTTGAGAGAGAGAGAGAAATAAAATAGAGAGATATATTGATATCTAACAACCTTTACTCAAAACTAACATACAAAAACAAACCACAAAAGGAAAAAAACTGCAATAAAAGAACGGAGAAATTGGAATAACTGGTGACAAAACTACACCAATACAACAAATAAAACCACAGAAGAGCAACCTTCGATAAAACGTAACATTTTCAACAGAATAAAAAGAAGTAGAAAATATAATAAAAAAAGAAAAATGAAAAGACGAGCGGGGGAGAAATATCATTCCATACGGAGGATCCTTCCCAGAAAAACGACTCTATAATGCAATGAACAAATTGAATAACCAAAGACCCCTAACACCCCCCCGCCCTCTCTCTCTCTCTCTCTCTCTCTCTCTCTCTCTCTCTACTAAAATAGAAAATATCAAATGAAATAAACAAAGATTTCTCTCTCTATGACTTTCCTTTATAATGCAAAAATAAACTGTATGAGTAAAGACCTCTCTCTCTCTCCTCTCTCTCCTCTCTCTCTCTCTCTCTCTCTCACACACACACACACGCACACACACACGGTTTTTGTGTTGTGTAACCCTTTTTTTCTTTACTCTGCATCTCTGTTCTGTACCTTTTATTCTCTTCTCTCTCTCTCTTCACACACACACACACACACAGTGTGGTGTGTAACCCATTTTTTTATTCTTTACTCTGCCAATCTCGTTCTGTACCTTTTATTCACTCTCTCTCTCTCTCTCTCTCTCTCTCTCTCTCTCTCTTCATTGCCCTACACCTTTACGAAGCAACTTGACCGTAGGCTCACATAAACGTAGTATCTACATAATTATATGTGCGTTTGTGGGTGTGTGTGTCGGGTTTGAGAAAGAGGAGAGAGAGAGAGAGAGAGAGAGAGAGAGAGAGAGAGAGAGAGAGAGAGAGCTATTACACTGTAATGATCAGCCAACATTACAGTTGAGAGAGAGAGAGAAATAAAATAGAGATATATTGATATCTAACAACCTTTACTCAAAACTAACATACAAAAACAAACCACAAAAGGAAAAAAACTGCAATAAAAGAACGGAGAAATTGGAATAACTGGTGACAAAACTACACCAATACAACAAATAAAACCACAGAAGAGCAACCTTCGATAAAACGTAACATTTTCAACAGAATAAAAAGAAGTAGAAATATAATAAAAAGAAAAATGAAAAGACGAGCGGGGGAGAAATATCATTCCATACGGAGGATCCTTCCCAGAAAAACGACTCTATAATGCAATGAACAAATTGAATAACCAAAGACCCCTAACACCCCCCCCCGCCCTCTCTCTCTCTCTACTCTCTCTCTCCCTCTCTCTAGCTCTCTACTAAAATAGAAATATCAAATTGATAAACAAAGATTTCTCTCTCTGACTTTCCTTTATAATGCAAATAAACTGTATGAGTAAGACCTCTCTCTCTCTCTCTCTCTCTCTCTCTCTCTCTCTCTCTCTCTCTCTCTCGGGTTTTATTTCCCTGAAAGGCCGGTTAGCAAAGAGGCTGCGGTTAGAGGAGGAGAGAAATTGAAGAACTTTCCAAAAATACTTCGAGAACATCACAACTGCTGCTCTTCCCTCGCCATGACGGGCACGTACACAAACAGGAATTTGAATAAACGAGAGAGAGAGAGATGGTTAAAAGAATTTTTTACACAACAGAAAACAGATAGTTATGCAAACGATGAGAAATCGGATGAAAACCAAGGTAATATCGGTGTTTGCCACAAGGTACGGGTTAGCTGCAATACTGTTTGTTATTATGATTTGAAGACATAGACAGTAATATTAAGGATTCGGTAGTGAGTAGTTTCGCTGATGACACAAGAATAAGTAGAGAAATTACTTGTGATGAAGATAGGAACGCTCTACAAAGAGACCTTAACAAAGTATATGATTGGGCAGAGGAAAATAGGATGGTATTAACTCTGATAAATTTGAATCAATAAATTATGGAGACAGAGAAGAAAGGAAAAGCTATATGCATATAGGGACCTAATAATGAGACAATCACAAATAAGGAAGCAGTTTAAAGGACCTTGGGTGTGATGATGAATAGGAACATGTTATGCAATGATCAAATAGCAATTCTTTTGGCAAAATGTAAAGCAAAAATGGAATGTTGTTACGGCACTTCAAAACAAGAAAAAGATGAACACATGATTATGCTTTATAAACATAGTTCGTTTAGTCCACTTTGAATATTGCAATATGATATGGTACCCACACTATCAAAAGGATATTGCACAAAATGAGAGTGTACAAAGGTCCTTACAGCAGAAATAATAAGTTAAGGACCTTGACTACTGGGAAAGACTACAATCATTAAAATTATATAGTCTGAAAGGAGAGAAGAGAACGCTACATGATAATTCAGCATGAAACAGATAGAAGGAATAACAGAAAATATCATGGAACTAAAAATATCAGAAAGAGCAAGCAGAGGTAGATTAATAGTGCCCAAAACAATACCAGGAAAAATAAGGGAAAGCACACAGGACATTAATCACTACGCCACCAGCATCGATAATGCAGCGTCTATTCAATGCGTTTGCCAGCTCATCTGAGGAATATATCAGGAACGTGAGCGTAGATGTGTTTAAGAATAAGCTCGACAAATATCTAAACTGCATCCCAGACCATCCAAGATTGGAAGATGCAAAATATACCGGAAGATGTACTAGCAAACTCTGGTAGAATTAGAGGGTGGGGCTCACACTGAGGACCTGGGGCAACCGAACGAACTGTAAGGTCTGTAAGGTAAGGTCTCTCTCTCTCTCTCTCCTCTCTCTCTCTCTCTCTCCTCTCTCTCTCTCTCTCTAAATATATATATATATATATATAATATATATATAGTATACATATTACATACATAAAATAATTCGATATTCTGAGTTCTAAGAAGCCAGTACATGTGGACAGACTGGAATACTAAAGGACTGCCAAAGATGTAGCTTTATTATGCAGTTTTCCGAAGGTGGGCTTGATGATGTCGAAGAGTCATTTACAAGATAAAGAGAGGAATGATTTCCATGCAGAAGACCGTGAGAGACAGTATTACCTAATACGCAGATTTATCGCTAAATAAACAAGATTTATCGCTAACAGCGTAATAAGACAATATTCATAAACACGAGATACTTATTCTGAAGACCTCCACCACACACATACACAACACACACACACACACACACACACACACACACACACACACGGGAGAGGAAATGGTAATCAAAAAAGAACACGGAATCAGACAGGTGAAATCACACGGACAGGGAGAAAGGAGGGTGGGGGGGGGGGGGGGGGGGGGGGGAGGGGTGGAGGGACTATGACAGACATTAATCATTAACCTGGGCGGGGCCCACATCACCCAGTGCCACAGGAAGACGACCCAACACGACACATCCCGCCCGAGTGCCATGTCAAGTTGTGCCCCTCGACAAAATTCCTTAGTCTTTGCAAGCAACGAGCAACGTGGAGTAGTCCTTGCTCGGGGGTGCGAGTAAATAATATTTTGCGCAAGGTCGATATGCTATGTGAATTTGATGCTTTAAACTGACATACGGTGAGTGAATACGCACAGGCGCTTACGCAACACACACACACACACACACACACACACACACACACATATATTATATGTATATATATATATATATATATATATATATATATATATATATATATAATATATCACTAGATGATAATGATAGTAATAATAATGCTCAGACCTTACCTACCTTACAGACCTTACATCTTTGTTCGGGGTTGCCCCAGGTCCCTCAGTGTGAGGCGCTCTATGTCTACCAGAGAGTTGCTAGACATCTTCCGGTATTTATTTTGCATCTTCCATCTTGGATGGTCTGGGATGCAGTTTAGATATTGTCGAGCTTATTCTTAAACACTCTACGCTCACTCCTGATATACTTCCTCAGATGAGCGGCAACGCATTTAATAGACGCTGCATTATCGATGCTGGTGCGTAGTGGATAATGTCCTGTGTGCTTTCTTATTTTTCCTGGTATAGTTTTGGGCACTATTAATCTAACCTCTGCTTGCTTCTTTCTGATATTTTAGTTCCATGATATTTTCTGCTATTCCTTCTATCTGTTTCCATGCCTGACTTATCATGTAGCGTTCTCTTCTCCTTTCTAGACTATATAATTTAAGAATTGTAGTCTTTCCCAGTAGTCTAGGTCCTTAACTTCTTCTTATTCTAGCTGTAAAGGACTTTTGTACACTCTCTATTTGTGCAATATCCTTTTGATAGTGTGGGTACCATATCATATTGCAATATTCAAGTGGACTACGAACATATTGTTTTATAAAGCATAATCATGTGTTCAGCTTTTCTTGTTTTGAAGTGCCCAGTAACAACATTCCCATTTTTGCTTACATTTTGCCAACAGAGTTGCTATTTGATCATTGCATAACATGTTCCTATTCATCATCACACCAAGGTCTTTACTGCTTCCGTATTTGTGATGGTCTCATTATTAGGTCCCCTTATATGCATATAGCTTTCTTTCTCTGTCCCATAATTTATGATATTCAAATTTATCAGAGTTAAATACCATCCCCCTATTTACCTCTGCCCAATCATATACTTTGTTAAGGTCTCTTTGTAGAGCGTTCCAATCTTCATCACAAGTAATTTCTCTACTTATTCTTGTGTCATCTGCGAAAACTACTCCACTACGAATCCTTAACATTATTGTCTATGTCTTCAATCATATAACACAAACAGTATTGCAGCTAACACCGTACCTTGCGGTACACCGGATATTTACCTTGGCTTCATCCGATTTCTCGTCGTTTTGCAATACTACTATCTGGTTTTCTGTGTTGTGTAAAAATCTTTTAACCATCTTCCTACGTATCCCACGATATTGTGTTTCTAATTTTTCTTCGCTAATATATTATGGTCTACTTTATCAAAAGCTTTTGCAAAGCTTCTAAATTAAACCACATCTGTTTCATTTCCGCTTTTTCAATCATGAATTTTTGAATAGTCTCACGGTGGACTAACATGGTGGGGTTTGTGTACTTTTTCCGGGTACGAGAGAGCGAGAGAGAGACGAGAGAGAGACGAGAGAGAGAGAGAGGATGGAGAGAGAGAGAGAGAGGGGTATTTAATATAAAAAAAACAAAAGGGAAGGTATTCAATAACAGCAACTAAGAGAGTATAATAATAATAATAATAATAATCATGAGAGAGAGAGAGAGAGAGAGAGAGAGAGAGAGAATTTATATAAAAAAACCAAGGGAAGAGTATCAATAACAAGCAACTAAAAGTAGTAATAATAATAAAATAACTAATAATAATAATAATAATAATTCCTGAAGAAGAAGAACCAGAGAGAGAGGAGAGAGAGAGAGAGAGAGGAGAGAGAGAGAGAATCACACGAATTGGCAAGGCAATTACGGTAAAAGGGTTTTTTCTTTATAACGCTATATCTTCTTGTAAAAGTCACACCACGAAAAATAATTCGCACGAAGAGTAAAATAAACATCCACTTTCCCGGATGCATCAAAAAAAGAAAAAAAAAACGACATAAATTCTCCGTTTGCCTTTAATAACAATTTATTTACACAAGGTCTCATTAACCGTGGCTGTAAACAAAAGTCGACCCTATCACCTGACTTAATCAAAATTTATATTCGTCATATTAAAAGCGCAGAACAATGACTATTAAAGTGTTCTCAGAATCCAGTCAATTTTGCAGTATTTGACTTTTATAACACATTCATCGCCATCTTCTTAGAAAGTGCCCACACTTTTATTCTCCCCAATTAACTTCCTTCAGTTACACGTCCAGTCTGCATGTATGTATGTCTGTATGTATATATATATAATATAAATATATATACTATATATATATATATATATTAATATATATACTATAATATTATATATATATAATTTTTTTATCACATTTCCACAGGTGAAAAATAAGAGGCAGGGTGTAAGTCTTGACGCGGTTTCGACTTTATTTCCAAGCCATTGACGAAGAACCGATAAATTAATTCATATATATATATATATATATATATATATATATATATATACATATACATATATATACATATACATACATATATATATATATATATATATATATATATATATTACATATATATATATATATAATATAGCTTATGGACAAACTCACTAACCCATCCAATACTCACCTGGTACAAAATCCCTAAACAAAAATAAAAACTAAATAAAATAAAAAATAAAATAAAAATTAAAACGAGGAAAACTGTTTTCACCACAAACATCAAACATTTCTGGTCAACTTTGAACTGAGAACTGGGCTTTTGAGTGGTACAATTCTCAGCTGGCCTTTTTACTGAGAGAGAGAGAGAGAGAGAGAGAGAGAGAGAGAGAGAGAGAGGAATGCATTTACAAAAGAACCAAGGAGATCCTTATAATCAACAGATAATAATAAATGAGAGAGAGAGAGAGAGAGAGAGAGAGAGAGAGACGAGAGAGAGAGAGAGAGAGAGAGAAAATAGCCGAAACATCACCTCGACTCCAGTACCAAAAACGAACTACTCTACAGCACGGCTATTACAGCACCTAGCTGTAATCCAGCCAGACCTTCCAGATTCCAGCACCGATACAGACACGGCATCAAAGCCAGGCGCTGATTAACAAATCTCAACAGTTTAACCTAGACGTCAAAATATAAAAGAACGTTTTAAACTGAGTTAATACATATCCTCTGTATTCAAACTACACCTGTAATTATTATGCAACTCCTCTCAAAAAATCAATGACTACCGATTATTCAAATTAACAAAACTCAACAGCTTAACCTAGACGTCAAAATATAAAAGAACGTTTTAAACTAACTGAATTAAATCCAACTTGGGTCAGGCCGATCCATTTTCATCTTGAAACAACCGGTCAACATTGACGAAACTTTGAATGCGGCATCGAATCTCTAGGAGTATAAAACTATTGGATATTCTAATCATCTCTTGAAAGCACTGAAACCTCCTTCACCTTCTCATTCATAAGGATCGTTTGCTTCTCATTTCGCTGTTGATAGATTCACCCCACTTATAATTTATCCTCTCGGTCTAATACGTCAACAATGGTATCGGGCTCGAATTGCCAATGTTGATATATAAAATAAATATAGAATAAATTATGATTTCATTGATATTCTTGGTCTAATATCTCAATGATGAGGGTTAGATCTGCCAATGTTGATATGTATAATAAATAATAATGTAATAAATAATGATTGCAACAGATAATGTTCAAGATCAACATCAGTGGTAACGATCAGGTCAACATCAATAATTACTAAAATAATGGATGACTGTTTGAACATAATTAATTATTTATTTATTTATTTTGCTCTGCCTTGACTGGTAAGCTATAGCATACGAGACCGCTAATACGCAAATGTTTAATACGCTTTCTGAATAATAATAATAATAATAATAATAATAATAATAATAATAATAATAATAATAATCATAATAATAATATAGTGTGCGTGAACATATATTTGTATATTCAACTATTTATTTTCTCTGTCTTAAATAATACACATACAAGACCAATCATCTGTAACTGTTTAATACTTTCTCTGAATAATATAATAATAATAATAAAAATCAATCATCATCATCATCATCATCATCTCACATTCGTATGAATGTAACCAAACCTGAGAAAAAATAAACACGGATGCAAAAACATACATATACACAAACACACATACATACATACACACACACAAACATACTACGAGAGATTTTGAGAACCTGCTCGATTTTCCTTACATTAATATTGCTTTCTTCACCACCACCAATAATAATATAATAACGATAACAATAATAATAGACCAGACGTGACCAATCCATGATAAGGAATCTGGAAAAACTAGAGGCTGATGTAGCTCCAGGACTCATGCAGAAGAGTGTGATCCTAGAAACGGCGCACATAGTAAGAAAAGTGATGGACTCCACAGGAGGCAGTATGCAACCCGGAACCCCACACTCTAAATACCACCCAGTCTAATTGGAGGACTGTGATAAACCCAAAAAAATAAATAAATAAGAAAAAATAAAAAAATATAATAATAAGTATCGTCTGGATATTGCTAAAAAGATATACTCCTCGGATACGAAAGAACACAGCATCCTTTCCTAAACGACCTTTGGATAAATGGCACGAAAATATTTGCCTTCTCCTCATTTCCACGTCATTACCTCCTTGGGGCGGGGGTGGAGTGGGTAGGGAAGTGCATTCGCTACCACGCAGGAATAATGAGCATTTGATATTTCTCCCATTTACTTTCATCATTGTTTTTCTATCTCTCTTTCATCTTTTATTTGTAATTTTTTAATTTTTTTTAAAAACTTACGGCGCTATTCAACATTGAATATTGGCGTTACTTTCTACTGGGTGTTGTTTTATCTGTAGCGTGAGGAAGCTAAAAGGGGAGAGAGAGAGAGATGAGAGAGAGAGAGAGGAAGGAGAGATGGAGGGAAGGAGAGAGGAAGTGAGAGAAGAGAGAGAGAGAGAGAGTTTTTTCTGCTTTTTTTAAACCTTACGGCGCCTATTCACCTTTGAATGTTGGCGTTACTTTCTAACTGGGTGTTGTTTTTTATCTGTAGCGTGGAGGAAGCTTAAAAGGAAAAAGAGAGAGAGAGAGAGAGAGAGAGAGAGAGAGAGAGAGAGAGAGAGAGAGAATGATAAGCAAGCACAAAAGAGAGGCGTACAGGAGTTGACGGAAAAACAATTACCGCGTCCGGCCGGACCCAAGAAGAACAATAGATGGAAATGTTCGAGAGAAAAAAAAAACGAAGAGGGAAAAAGACGGGTAGGAGGAGGAGGAGGAGAGGGAAAGAGAGAGAGAGGGGGGGGAGGGGAGGGGAAGTTCCGGAGTTTTAAACAAACACGCTAAGCGAGGACGCGCGTTTTATCACGGTTTTGCCAAAACATAATATTCATCGACGCATACGCAGAGAACGCCGACTCAGTATATTGTGTATCCGGCGATAATGCAATTATCGCTTCTGTGCAGAGAGAGAGAGAGAGAGAGAGAGAGAGAGAGATGGACGCTTCCTTCCTAGAGAAGGATATAAGAACGAATTATTATCGAGAAGGCCTATAAGTATATATATATATATATATATATATATATATATATATATATATATATAATATTAAAATAACTTGATCACGAAGTATATAAAACGTGGATGCTATGTAAATAAAGGTTTTTTGCCACGAAGGAAAAAAATGAAAAAGCGAGATAGCCAAGTACTTTCGGTCCTGTTCGGACCCTTTATGAGGCAAACTGATTTTGCAAAGAACAACATAGTCAAAGAAGGCTTAATATACAAACTAACACTACCAGATTAGCCATAAGGGCGATTTTCACTCTACAGGAAGAGGAGCCGCCCGCCCAGGCTAGCCACACACGCAGTAAACAAGAGATTCTTCCAGAACAGTACATTTTTGAAAAAACACGGAGCATATACAATTTAATATCATGAATTTTTACACAAGGCGTGGCTAGCTCTGGCGGCTCCTCCTTCCTGTAGAGTGGATAATCTGGTAGTGTCAGTATATTAAGCCTTCTTTTGACTATGTTGTTCTTTGTAAATTCAGTTTGCCTCAGTAAAGGGTCCGAACAGGACCGAAAGTACTTGGCTTTCTCGCTTTTCATTTTTT